>NC_057813.1:384639102-384767284 GCF_018294505.1 Triticum aestivum
CACCAACATGAGGACTGCAGAGCCGGCATCCATCTTATCAGATGAGTGAATGATCTCCTTGACCCGGCGTACCCAATGGGTGGTGGACTCACCCTCCCCCTGCTTACAACTTGTCAAGTCCACGATTGACATGGACTGCTTATAGGTGTCTTTGAAGTTCTGGATGAACCGGGCCTTTAACTCCTCCCACGAACCAATGGAATTGGGTGGTAAACCTTTTAGCCAGGACCGGGTCGTCTCATCTAACATCATGGTGAAGTATTTAGCCATTGTCGCGTCACTAACCTCCAACAGCTCCATGGCCATCTCATAGCTCTCAATCCATGCCCCGGGTTGTAAGTCGGCCGTGTAATTCGGCACCTTTCAAGGTCCCTTGAAGTCCTTAGGCAGGCGCACATTGCGCAAAGCCGGTATCAAACAGGGAACCCCACCGGTTCTGGTGGCTACTCCCATCTCAAAAGAAGTCGTTGGATACTCTGGGATATCCTCGTGAGTCGCCCGCTGAGCCGCCTGCTGAGCCGCCAGTTGAGCCGCCCGTTCGTTCTCCCGACGTACTCGGTTCTGCACCGGGTTATAGCCACCATGCTGGCATTGGGTGTTGCTTGATAAAGCTTCAGACTCCATGTGCCTGCTGTAACTCGGGCTCCGATTCTGACGAGGCGGCGCTAACCAAGGTGGAGGGGTTGAATGAATTCTATCCCGGCTGTAAGAATAGGTCTCTTGCTGAGCCAGAGCCGTCTGGACAAGTTCCCTGATCCTCCGGGTCTCCACCGCTGTTGGATCATCACCATCCAGTAGAAGAGCCGCCAAACGCGCTAACGCTGTGATTAAATTCTCCATGGGGTTGGAAAAGTGACCCTCCGGTATTGGCACATAACGCGGCGGTGCCATGCTCATGTGAGGAGGTGGCATCTCCTGACGTTGAGCCGCTCCTCCCGCTCCGGGTGTCGTAAACTGATTAGCATTGGGCGGGTTACTTGGGCCGGCTCCGGGTGTGGCAAAGAGAACCCTAGGGTCATAATTCAGAGGCAACCGGGATTGGGTCTTCTGGTGTCTCCTCCTCATTACCTCGTTGGACGCGTGTAAACTCATCGTAAGCTGGTAAGCCTCTGACTGCAACCGTTGTGCCCGGGCGTCGAGAGCCGCCCGCTCTGTGGCTAGCCTATTACTCCTCAGCTGCCAAGGCCTCCTTGGCCTGAGCTATCTCCTCATGTACACGTGCTACCTCCGAGTCATGCTCATCTTTGTTTGCAGAAATAACCGTGGCGGTTAACAGGGTCGTAAGCTTGTCCATGAGGTCTATCAGTACTTGAGCCGGCGGGTGCATAGGGCCTCCTGCCCCGGCTGCTCCTAACCCGGAAGTGATTGCGGCCGCGATTGTAGAGTTTTGTCCGTGTTGAATCCCAGCCATAAAGACTCCTACCCAATTTGGTGACTCACAGAGGTCCGGAATACTAAGACCATCGGAACAGCCCCCGAGCGCACCATCTTGAACTTGATACAAAGAATCTGTTGAACCGGCGGA
This sequence comes from Triticum aestivum, assembly GCF_018294505.1. Lineage (NCBI taxonomy): Eukaryota > Viridiplantae > Streptophyta > Magnoliopsida > Poales > Poaceae > Triticum > Triticum aestivum. Next base: position 384,640,628 of record NC_057813.1, read on the forward strand.
CAAATCACCGTCAGAGGGGACGGCCGTCTCACCACCATCTTCAGGACCTTCAGAAAGCTCTTCTCCGTCGACGCAGCCCACAAAGACACGCTTCATGCCGGGTTGAACTCGGGCAGGTTTCGCACGCTGAGCCATCTCGACGAGGTCGGTGCAGTTGTCCGGCTCAGGCCCCGGCTCACCAATCCGGCCGATGAAGACGTGGATCCCTCCGAAGGGGACCTGGTATCCGTACTCAATTAAGCCGGCGTCGGGGCCCCAGCCTTCGTCGTCGATGTAGATCTTGCCGCGACGACTTTTGGTCATCCGGCCCGCTACGTATCCCTTGAGCCCTTCGAAGTTGCCCTTCAAGAACTCAAATCCACCGTGCGCTGGCCCCACGGTGGGCGCCAACTATCGTGGAATTTTCACGTCAGATGTCCTCATGAAAGGACTTAGTTGTGGAACCATCGCAACTAGGAAGCTTGAAGGGGTTAATCGAGACAAAGGACACGAGAGGTTTTTATACTAGTTCGGCCCCTTACAGTGAAGGTAAGGCCTACGTCTAGTTGGGTTGGTATTGATGTTTCGATGACCAGGGAGCGAGATACGCTATGCCTGGCTCTCGATGAGTTGTTTCCTGCCCTAAGCCGCCAGCGGGTCGTCCCCTTATATACACGGGTCGACGCCCTGCGGCTTACAGAGTCCCGACCGGCTTATAAACAATGTCCGGCTCGGTGACTAGCTGAGTCTACCTTATGATACAAGTAATATTATAATTGCGGTTTACTACAACGGGCCTTAAGTCGCCAGTGGGCTTTAAGCTTCCTATGAACCGTCATCTTCATGCCTTGTCTTGGGCTTCTCTCTGGTGAGTCCTCTTTGCGTAACCCGGCCCCTCCTGGCCGGCTTACACAAATAGTTATATCCCCAAGAGGTTCCTTGGTTTAGTTTTCCACAATGCAAGCACGCTGCAAATGAAGATGAATTTTGACAACATCAATTATTGAACCAGATATGAATGCAAATTAATTTCAAGATCATAGAATTCAATACCTATCCATGAATTGTTGAAGATGCACCAGATCCTAAGTGTTTGTTGACTCTCTGAGAGAATCCATGTAGTAAACTATGTTCTTGTTTGGAACAATGAATACCAATATCCAGTGATCCACTACTGCAGGATGCTGCTAACATGACACTACGATCAGAGACCCTTCAACGAAACTGTGTGCAATGCAATAATCGCAAACGGTAGTGTAAAAAAACCGTCAACAAAGGTGCAAAATGTTTGTGATGACGGATGCATCAAACATGGTTCAGATTTTTTGTTGCGTGTGCGATTCAAGGCATATGGTTCAGTTCAGTTAGCTGTTTACGATTAGGAGGAACAAAAGAAACAAGCTGCCAGATGAAGGCGTGTGCGATGAAGAGCATACGGTTCACTCGAATGAGCTGTTTGTGATGAGGCGGAACAATAGAAACGGGCAGCCGGATGAAGGTATGTGCGATATACGGCATACAGTTCACTCGGATGAACTATTTGCGTTGAGCCAAGAGAACAAAAACGGTTCAACTTAACAAGATGTGTGATACGCGACAAATAGGTCTGTAATCGGAAATGTGTGGGAAGACCGAAAACAACACAGATAATTCCTGTTAACAAGTTGTGTGTGTTGTAAGCAAACGATTGCTGGTATACAATTGTCAGTGATTGATGAAATCATCACCAACGGGTTCCATTGTTTAGTCCGTGTGCGATGTGATTTGCTCTGTCTACAGAGCATCAACATATAAACTTAAAAAGACAGCGTTGCATAACTAAATTAAGCATACAATTACACAAGTGACTACACACATAACATTTTCACACACCAAAGTAAGCAACTGCATGCATACTAAACTAAGAGAAACGAGGATCTAATCATCTACTTCTTGTTGCAATGACGCTTGCCATTGCTCTGGATCCGGCTGGATCCCTGGCCGTTTTGGGGAATGAGGCACTTCCTCATGTCAACGATCCACCTGTACATGTCGTAGCACGTGTATGCCTCCTTGGCCGCGTACACGACGTGAGCTTTGTCGAGTTTCTCCGTCCAGGCCGACTGCCAGGCATGCTTGTGCTTGTTGCAGGAATCCTTCATGTCTCTCTCCTCCACATAGGCAAAATTGCCATCTAAGCAGGCTATAAGCCCACTATTGTAGTACTTGCTCTTAGCGACGTCGAGGACCAACTGTGTGGGTTGCGAAGTGGATTTGCTTGTGTGGGGGATGGAGGCCATCCCGCGCGGGCACAAGGTCTGAGAGGACGGCCTTGTCGTCAGTGTGTGACCTCTCTGTGGCAACCGTTCGCTCCCCACTAGCCTATTTGTGTACCATGGCAACTATCCACCGCCTCTTCGCCTTTCGCTCTCGATTTGGAACCGCTGCCACACGCTCTTCCTCCCTCCATTTGCCTTCACCCTTCCTTCTACCATTGTTCGATCGTCTTCTCCATGGGGGGGACAGGCCAGAAACGACCCTGTTATTCTTGACCCAATCTGAAAGATGACATGGTGGAGGAACTCATTGATCGGTGCGACGTCATCACCTCGGCTAGCATGGCAGGTTCGTTCAAGTCCATTCTGGACTCAACAAATAACATCATTGCAAAGAACCCAAGGGTTCAGGAGCGATTTGATCTCCCCTATCTTCTTCGCCATGACGCTGGTCGCCGGCATGGGGACGACGGAAGCGTCGCCCTTGTGCAAGTTGATGCCGCTTGATAATGATACGTGTGATGTTAAGATACCATCGCTTGAGGGTAAGGCTTGGGCAGGCGCAAATGGAGATTGGGTTGTTTATATTGGGTATAACTACGAGTGGGAACTTGTGAATGTGTACACTCGTCACCGGGTTCCACTTCCAAAAATCACAGACTGTCCTAAGGTTGAGCACACAGATGATCTACGTACGTTCAAATACAATCATGGGGACTGTCGTCTATGGAAGATAGCAATTTGTTGAGTTCCCAACTGCTCTTGGGATTACAAGAACTATGAAATTGTTGCTATCTTCGACAAGCTTGTTGTCATCCTTACTTCCACGCCTCGATGGATATTGCTCAAAAATCAATTTTGTAAACGGATGAGTACTGTGATGCAATTCAATATGAGGGTCTTCTGTTTGCTGCCACCACTCATGGCACTGTTTTTGCATGGAATCCTTATGGTTTTGGTATGTTTTTCTTCCACCATAATTATAATTTTTTCATCCACATGGATGAGGGTTAGCTAGTTTCCCTTTACTAATTAAACTTCTTGTGTTTCCAAGGTCATGTGAACATTCCACCACCTATACTTGAAAATTTTTGTAACCAAGGGGGAGATGATGATGGTGATGATCACGAGCATGATGACGAGCAGGACCTATATACTCAGTGGCGCCTGGCAACTTATTCCGATGGATCACCTCTTCTTGTATGTATACAGGGCACTGATGATGTTACTAACGAAGCAGGTGTTGTCTCCCATGGTCGCACTCTCCGGACCTATTCCAACATACATTACAGGGTATTCGGGATGGATACTCGTGTGCTAGCGCCAACACCATCTCCCTGGTTCAGTATTGATATTCTTGGAGAAAACTCGCTCTTCCCTGGACAAAACTATCCAATGATGGTGAAAGGCGATCCAGATGCTGTCGACACAACGTTACTGCCGTTTATGAGAAGCAATTGTATCTATACCTCGGGCATTGCTACGGTTCCCTACCCTTGCTATCACAATATGCGTCCTATAGGCCGCTTCAGCCTAGATGATCAGTCCTGTGTTGGTCTCGAGATTGACAACAGCAGGCCCTTCCCAGAGAATCAGTTATGGTCCAAAGCAAGCATTTTCAACACCAATGATTGGTTGAGCTAAAGTTCATTTCATCACTCTGTTACTTTTTGTGTGAGAAAAACTTTAGTATTTACAAGAATGTTTTGTTGGAAATAGTCTATAATCCAACATGTATCCTCGTTGTCGTTGTGTGTTGATGACTTGTTGTATATAATACAACGTATATTGCTTTTCTATTTGGATGATTAATGTTGCCGCTTTATTGCTTAACTGAAGCATGGCACGTATCCATTTTTGGTCTAACACTCACGGTTTAAATAAATAATCCGTTTTGGATATTTGTTCCCAATTATTAATAATCTCCCGTTTTTAATTAGATAAGATTACATCAAAACTGGTCTCAAATTTGACCAAAAAAAGTACAATGGAACTTTGTATTGGTGTCAATATGACAACACGATAAGTTTCATGAACTTCAAATAAGTTTTGCATGTACTAGAATTTAAAAATCAAGATTCTCATTGTTTGAAATTTGTTGCACGGGGAGTAAAATGCAGCTAGTAAGACACATGTGTTTTTGCAATCCATTTAGGTGCACTGTCACATGTGCATGTTGCTCGAATTTGATTTTTGCACATTATACCCGTAGAAAATCAATCAATTAATGTACTAAAATGTCTTAATGATCTCTAATTTTTTTCCAAATTAAAAATTCCCTCCTTTGGTAACATATATATATATATATATATATGTTCACCGCAGGATAATTAATTTAACATGCATCGTAGTTGCGGTGGATTCAGGGTGTGTGTGTGGGTATGTGCGTCTGGGGTGGCGGGTGGCTCGCAGTACACTACGAGTTGTGAGCCACCGTGTGGGTTTGCCATTTTGTTCGGCAGGCCGGTGCCACATCAGAGTCATGAATTTGTAATTTAAAACATTACATGACCCTTTCATACATACATGTTTTGGCCACATGCAGTCAATGGTTGTCCTACACAACACTCGATACTCGCATGTGAAGCTTTCTATGGGCCCGCGAGGTTGTCGTTCATCACTTTGATGAACAGCCGGTAATGAGGTTAATTTAAAAAGCAGATATCTCAATGTTTGCGGTCGAGTGACGGTGGCAGGGTGTTTGACATTCATTCCCATTACTTGCATGGGACCTAAGCATGCTACTGATGACCCACAAGTGTAGGGGATCAATCGTAGTCCTTTCGATAAGTAAGAGTGTCGAACCCAACGAGGAGCAGAAGGAAATGATAAGCGGTTTTCGGTAAGGTTTTCTCTGTAAGCACTGAAATTGTAGGTGATAGATAGTTTTGTGATAAGATAAATGGTAACAAGTAACAAGTAAATAAAGTGCTGCAAGGTGGCCCAATCCTTTATGTAGCAAAGGATAAGCCTGGACAATTTCTAATAATGAGAAAGGAGCTCCCGAGGACACATGGGAATTATCGTCAAGCTAGTTTTCATCACGTTCATATGATTCGCGTTCGGTACTTTGATAATCTGATATGTGGGTGAACCGGTACTTGGGTACAGCCCTTAGTTGGACAAGCATCCCACTTATGATTAACCCCTATTGCAAGCGTCCGCAACTACAGAAGAAGTATTAAGGTAAACCTAACCACAACATTAAACATATGGATCCATATCAGCCCCTAACGAAGCAACGCATAAACTAGGGTTTAAGCTTCTGTTACTCTAGCAACCCATCATCTACTTATTACTTCCCCATGCCTTCCTCTAGGCCCAAATAATGGTGAAGTGTCATGTAGTCGACGTTCACATAACACCACTAGAGGAAAAGACAACATACATCTCATCAAAATATCGAACGAATACCAAATTCACATGACTACTAATAGCAAGACTTCACCCATATCCTCAGGAACAAACGTAACTACTCACAAAGCATATTCATGTTCATAATCATAGGAGTAATCATATGCATAAAGGATCTGAACATATGATTTTCCACCAAGTAAACCAATTAGCATCAACTACAAGGAGTAATCAACACTACTAGCAACCCACAGGTACCAATTTGTGGTTTTGATACAAGATTGGATACAAGAGATGAACTAGGGTTTTGAGAGGAGATGGTGCTGATGAATATGTTGATGGATATTGACCCCCTCTCGATGAGAGGATCGTTGGTGATGACGTTGGTGATGATTTCCCCCTCCTGGAGGAAGTGTCCGCGGTAGAACAGCTCTGCCAGAGCCCTATATTGATTCCGCCAAGGTTCTGCCTCATGGCGGCGGAGTTTCGTCCCGTAAGCTTGCCCATGATTTTTTCCAGGGTGAAAGCGATGATATAGCAGAAGATGGACACTGAAGGCCCACCAGGGGGCCAGGAGATAGGGTGCGCCCCCTCCTGCCTCCTGGACAGGGTGTGGGCCCCCTGGTGTATTTCTTTCGCTCAATAATTCTTATTAATTCCAAAAGGATGTTTCGTGGAGTTTCAGGACTTTTGGAGTTGTGCAGAATAGGTTTCCAACGTTTGCTCCTTTTCCAGCCAGAATTCCAGCAGCCGGCATTCCCCCTCTTCATGGTAAACCTTGTAAAATAAGAGAGAATAGCCATAAGTATTGAGATATAATGTGTAATAACAGCCCATAATGCAATAAATATTGATATAAAAGCATGATGCAAAATGGATGTATCAACTCCCCCAAGCTTAGACCTCGCTTGTCCTCAAGCGAAAGCCGAAATCGAAAAATATGTCCACATGTTTAGAGATAGAGGTGTCAATAAAAATAAAATACGGACATGAAGGCATCATGATCATTCTTAAAACTGCAACATAAATAGATTTTATCATATGATTTCCTATGCTCAAGTAACAAACAATTCACAATGTCAAGTATGGTTCAAAAACTTCATTGGGAACTAATAAACTATAATCTCAGTCATTGAAGCAATTGCAATTTATCGTAACATCAGAAAGAGTCAACAATAGAGCTTTTCAGCAAGCTCACATACTCAACTATCTCGTAGTATTCTACAATTGCTAACACTCATGACGTACTTGTGGTTATGGAGTTTCAGCCGGACACTAAGAAAGATAGGGGCTTATTGTGTTGCCTCCCAACGTATTCACCTTTAGGTGATGTCAACAATAATAGCCCATGCTAACTTACATCCAATTGGATATATATATCATGATCTTACAAACACGAGGAGCTTGCCAAAGGATAAAATGAAAAAGGGAAAGGTGAGGATCACCTTGACTCTAGCATAAATTAAAAACATAAATTAAAAGATAGGCCCTTCGCAGAGGGAAGCAGAGGTTGTCATGTGAATTTAGGGTTGATGCACAAAATCTTAATGCAAAAGAATGTCACTTTATATTGCCCTGTGTATGTGGACCTTTATTATGCAGTCTGTCGCTTTTATTACTTCCACAACAAGTTCGTACAAAGCTTATTTTCTCTGCATTAATAAGTCATACATATTTAGATAGCAATTTTTTATTGCTTGCAACATGGCAACTTACTTCAAGGATCTTACTCAATCCATAGGTAGGTATGGTGGACTCTCATGGCAAAACTGGGTTTAAGGGTGTTTGGAAGCACAAGTAGTGTGTCTACTTGGTGCAGGGAATTTGGCTAGCATGAGGGGGAAAGGCAAGCTCAACATGTTTGGAAGGTCAATGACAATATACTTTAAATGAGATGTCGGAAAACATAAACTATTACGTTGTCTTCCTTGTCCAATGTCAACTCTTTTAGCATGTCATACTTAATGAGTGCTCCCAATTATGAAAAGTTGTCCAAGATAATATATTTGTATGTGAACCCCTCTTTCCTTATCACTTCCTATTAATTGCAACGATGACCAAAACTATGTTCATCAACTCTCAACAATTTTTATGCCTCATTTCTATGTGTGAAGTTATCACTATCCATAAGATCAATATGAACTCTTTTATTCTTTCCACTTTCTCAAGATCATAGCAACATATCAAAGCCCTTGACTCAACACTAATCTTTATTATAGATAGCTCACGGACTCGATTACAAAAAGAGATCACAATGCAAAACTCAAAACTACTTGATATCAAAACTTTAAACTACTAGATCAAGATACTACTAAAAGGGTCGAACTAAATAAAGCGGTAAAGATAGGAGTGTGATGGTGATACGATACCGGGGCACCTCCCCCAAGCTTGGCAGTTGCCAAGGGGAGTGCCCATACCCATGTGATTATGTCCTTGGAGGTGGTGATGCTGGGGTTGTTGCATTTTTCTTCTCTAGCTTGAAGATGGTCTCCCCAATGACTTTGGCATCCAGCTTGTGGTTGTTGGTGAACTCCATGATCATCATCTGGTTGGCGTTGAGTCCACGCTCCACCATCCCTTGACACTTGAAAACTTGCTGCTCCATGGCTTCGAGCTTTGTCTCCATGCTCCCGGTACGCCTTGGTCCCTCCACATCGCGGATGTGCAGCACCCACTCACGCATCTCAATGGTTTGAGGGTGTTGCAGCACCTCCGCGAGATAGGGGTTGATAACCCTCTCGAAAAACTTGTCCTTGGGAGCGCTTGGAGACGCCATGATGCTCTAGATCTGAAACAGAAACAGCTCGGAATGAAAACAGAGGATATTTGCGTGATACGGTGGTCAAAACCTTCCGGAGTAATTATAATGAATTTTTATCGACCAAAATACGTAATATGCAAGAAAACGGAGTCCGGGAGGCACACGAGGTGCCCACGAGACAGGGGGCGCGCCCAGTAGGGGGGCGCCCTCCACTCTTGTGGGGGCCTCGTGTCCCTTTCGGACTACTTCTTTCTTCCTAAAATTCTTAAATATTCCAAAACTGATAAAAATTGCCATTGGAGTTGTTTTTGGAGTCGGTTTACTTACCGTACCACATACCTATACCTTTTTGGAGTCTGGAACGTTCTGGAAAGTGTCCTTTATGTATTCCTCAGGGGTTACGGTTTCAATAATATTAGTTTCAACATTAATAGGATTACCTGAAATATAATGTTTAATTCTTTGACCATTTACCACCCTTGGACTCGTGCCTTCGAAGTTGTTGATTTTTATGGCACCAGAGCGATAGACCTCCTCGATAACGTAAGGACCTTCCCATTTTGAGAGAAGTTTTCCTGCAAAAAATCTTAAACGAGAGTTGAATAATAATACATAGTCTCCTACGTTAAACTTACGCTTTTGTATCCTCTTATCATGCCAGCGTTTGACTTTTTCTTTGAATAGCTTGGCATTCTCATACGCTTGGGTTCTCCATTCATCAATTGAGCTAATATCAAATAACCTCTTCTCACCGGCAAGTTTGAAGTCATAATTGAGCTCTTTAATAGCACAATATGCCTTATGTTCAAGTTCAAGAGGTAAATGACACGCTTTTCCATAAACCATCTTATATGGAGACATACCCATAGGATTTTTGTATGCAGTTCTATAGGCCCATAATGCATCATCAAGTTTTTTGGACCAATTCTTTCTAGATCTCTTCACAGCCTTTTGCAAAATAAATTTGAGCTCTCTATTGCTCAACTCTACTTGACCACTAGACGGCGGATGATAAGGAGATGTGATTCTATGATTGACATCATACTTAGCAAGCATCTTACGGAAAGCACCATGAATAAAATGTGAACCACCATCAGTCATAAGATATCTAGGGACTCAAAACCTCGGAAAAATAACTTCTTTAAGCATTTTAATAGAAGTGTTATGATCAGCACTACTAGTTGGAATAGCTTCTACCCACTTAGAAACGTAATCAACAACAACTAAAATATGTGTATAACCATTAGAGGCAGGAAAAGGTCCCATATAATCAAAGACCCAAACATCAAACGGTTCAATAAGAAGAGAATAATTCATAGGCATTTCTTGACGTCTACTAATGTTACCTATTCTTTGAGAGTCATCACAAGATAAGACAAACTTACGAGCATCTTTGAAGAGAGTAGGCCAATAAAAACCAGATTGTAGTACCTTGTTTGCAGTTCTATCTCCAGCGTGGTGTCCTCCATAGGATTCAGAATGGCACTTGCGTAAGATCTGTTCTTGTTCATGCTCAGGCACACAACGTCTAATAACACCATCTACTCCTTCTTTATAAAGTTGTAGATCATCCCAGAACTAATGTCTTAAATCATAAAAGAACTTTTTCTTTTTCTGGTATGTGAAACTAGGCGATATAAATTTAGCAACAATGTAATTAGCATAATCAGCATACCAAGGAGCAGTACGAGAAGCATTAACGACCGCTAATTGTTCATCAGGAAAGCTATCATTAATAGGCAGTGGTTCATCAAGAACATTCTCTAACCTAGACAAGTTATCTGCAACGGGGTTCTCAGCTCCCTTTCTATCAATAATATGCAAATCAAATTCTTGGAGCAAGAGAACCCATCTAATGAGTCTAGGCTTAGCATCTTTCTTTTCCATAAGATATTTAATAGCAGCATGATCAGTGCAAATAGTAACTTTGGAATCAACAATATAAGGTCTAAACTTATCACATGCAAACACAACTGCTAAGAATTTTTTTTCAGTAGTAGCACAATTTCTCTGGGAAGTATCAAGAGTCTTACTAGCATACTGGATAACATTCAATTTTTTATTGGCTCTTTGCCCTAGAACATCACCTACAGCATAATCACTAGCATCACACATAATTTCAAAAGGTAAATTCGAATCAGGTGGCTGAACAATAGGTGCAGTGATCAAAGCTTTCTTAAGTGTTTCAAATGCTTCTACACAATCATCATCAAAGACAAAAGGAATATATTTTTTGCAATAAATTAGTCAGAGGCCTAGAGATTTTAGAAAAGTCCTTAATGAACCTCCTATAAAAACTGGCGTGACCAAGGAAACTTCTTATACCTTTTATGTCCTTGGGACATGGCATCTTTTCGATAGCATCAACTTTGGCTTTATCAACTTCAATACCTCTCTCGGAGATCTTATGCCCCAAGACAATGCCTTTGTTAACCATAAAGTGACACTTTTCCCAATTCAGGATGAGGCTAGTGTCTCCGCATCTCTGCAAAACTCGATCAAGGTTGCTCAAACAATCATCAAAAGAGGATCCATAAACTGAGAAATCATCCATGAATACCTCACAAATCTTTTCACAAAAATCAGAGAATATAGCCATCATACATCTTTGAAAGGTAGCAGGTGCATTACATAAACCAAAAGGCATACATCTATAAGCAAAAGTACCAAAAGGGCAAGTAAAAGTAGTTTTAGATTGATCCTTCGCTGACACAGGTATCTGAGAAAAACCAGAATAACCATCTAGAAAGCAGAAATGTGTGTGTTTGGATAGTCTTTCTAGCATTTGATCAATAAAAGGTAAAGGGTAATGATCTTTCTTAGTAGCTTTATTTAACTTATAGAAATCATTTACCATCCGGTAACCTGTAATAATTCTTTGCGGGATCAATTCATCTTTATCATTAGGAACAATGGTAATACCTCCCTTTTTAGGAACACAATGGACATGACTTACCCATTCACTATGAGCAACGGGATAAATAATACCTGCCTCAAGGAGCTTTGGTATCTCCTTTCTTACCACTTCCTTCATCTTGGGATTTAATCGTCTTTGAGGATCTCTAACTGGTTTGGCATCTTTCTCCACTGTAATTTTGTGTTGGCATAATGTGGGACTAATGCCCTTAAAATCATCCAGAGTATATCCAATAGCTGCTCGGTGCTTCTTCAGAGTTTTCAATAATCTTTCTTCTTCTTTCTCTGAAAGGTTAGCACTAATAATAACAGGATATATTTCTTTTTCATCAAGATAAGCATACTTAAAATTATCAGGTAATGGTTTGAGTTCAAACACGGGATCACCCTTGGGTGGAGGGCGATCCCCAAGAATTTCAACGGGAAGGTTATGTTTCAGCATAGGTTCCTGTTTAAGGAACACTTCATCTATTTCCTCCCTTTCCTTCATAAACATATCGTTTTCATGGTCTAGCAAATATTGTTCTAACGGATCAGTTGGAGGAACAGCAATGGAAGCAAGACCAATAATCTCATCCTTACTAGGTGGTTCCCTATCACGAGGTTGTCTACTAAACTTAGCGAAATTAAACTCATGAGACATACCATCTATGCCAACAGTGACAATATTCTTCTCACAATTAATCTTAGCACTAGCTGTATTCAAGAAGGGTCTACCAAAAATAATGGGACAAAAATCATCTTGTGGGGAACCAAGAATAAGAAAATCAGCAGGGTATTTAACCTTCCCACACAAAACTTCAACATCTCTAACAATCCCAAAGGGTTTAATGGTATCCCTATTAGCAAGCTTAATAGTAACATCAGTGTCTTCTAATTCAATGGGTGCAATGTCATGCATAATTTCTTGATACAAATTATAAGGTATTGCACTAGCACTAGCACCCATATCACATAAGCCATGATAACAATGATCTCCTATTTTAACAGAAATAACAGGCATGCCTACGACAGGTCTACGTGTCTTAGTATCTGGCCTAGCAATATTAGCAGTCTCACCACAGAAAGAAATAACATGCCCATCTAAATCCTCATCCAAGAGATCTTTAACCATAGCAATACTAGGTTCAACATTAATTTGCTCAGGAGGTGTATAAGTCCTAGTATTACTCTTACGAACAACAGTCGAAGCTTTAGCATGATCCTTTATCCTAACAGGAAAAGGAGGTTTTTCAGCATAAGCAGTTGGAACAATAGGATCACTATAGGTAATAGTCTTTTCTTCGACTGTAATAGGTGCAACTACTTTCACTTCAACAGGAGGATTATATTTAAACCACTTCTCTTTAGGGAGATCAATTTGAGTAGCAAAAGATTCACAGAAAGAAGCTACTGTTGGAAATATGCCCTAGAGGCAATAATAAAAGGATTATTAGTATATTTCCTTGTTCATGATAATTGTCTTTTATTCATGCTATAATTGTATTATCCGGAAATTGTAATACACGTGTGAATACTTAGACCAAATAAGTCCCTAGTAAGCCTCTAGTTGACTAGCTCGTTGGTCAACAAATAGTCATGGTTTCCTTACTATGGACATTAGATGTCATTGACAACGGGATCACATTATTAGGAGAATGATGTGATGGACAAGACCCAATCCTAAGCATAGCACAAGATCGTGTAGTTCGTTTTGCTAGAGTTTTTCCAATGTCGAGTATCTCTTCCTTAGACCATGAGATCGTGTAACTCCCGGATACCGTAGGAGTGCTTTGGGTGTACCAAACGTCACAACGTAACTGGGTGACTATAAAGGTGCACTACAGGTATCTCCGAAAGTGTCTGTTGGGTTGACACGGATCGAGACTGGGATTTGTCACTCCGTATGACGAAGAGGTATCACTGGGCCCACTCGGTAGTGCATCATCATAATGAGCTCAAAGTGACCAAGTGTCTGGTCACGCGATCATGCATTACAGTACGAGTAAAGTGACTTGCCGGTAACGAGACTGAACGAGGTATTGGGATACCGGCGATCGAGTCTCGGGCAAGTAACATACCGTCTGACAAAGGGAATAGTATACGGGGTTGCTTGAACCCTCAACATCGTTGTTCATCCGATGATATCATCGAGGAGTATGTGGGAGCCAACATGGGTATCCAGATCCCGCTGTTGGTTATTGACCGGAGAACCGTCTCGGTCATGTCTGCATGTCTCCCGAACCCGTAGGGTCTACACACTTAAGTTTCGGTGACGCTAGGGTTGTATGAATATGAGTATGCAGCAAACCGAATGTTGTTCGGAGTCCCAGATGAGATCCTGGACATCACGAGGAATTCCGGAATGGTCCGGAGGTAAAGAAAACTATATAGGAAGTGCTGTTTCGGCCATCGGGAAAGTTTCGGGGTCACCCGGTATTGTACAGGGACCACCGGAAGGGTCCCGGGGGTCCACCGGGTGGGGCCACCTATCCCGGAGGGCCTCGTGGGCTGAAGTGGGAGGGGAACCAGCCCCTAGTGGGCTGGTGCGCCCCCCCCCTTGGGCCCCCCCTGCGCCTAGAGTTGGAAACCCTAGGTGGGGGGCACCACTTGCCTTGGGGGGCACTCCACCCCCCTTGGCCGCCGCCCCCCCCTTGGGAGATTGCATCTCCCAGGGCCGGCGCCCCCCCTGGGGGCCTATATAAAGGAGGGCAGGGGGGAGGGCAGCCGCACCCTAAGTCTTGGCGCCTCCCTCCCCCTGATACACCTCGTCCTCCTCCCGCAGCAGCTTGGCAAAGCCCTGCCGGAGTTCTGCTGCATCCACCACCACGCCGTCGTGCTGCTGGATCATCATCAACCTCTCCTTCCCCCTTGCTGGATCAACACGGAGGAGACGTCATGCTGACCGTACGTGTGTTGAACGCGGAGGTGCCGTCCGTTCGGCGCTAGGATCTCCGGTGATAGGATCACGACGAGAACGACTACTTCAACCCCGTTCTTTTGAATGCTTCCGCTCGTGATCTACAAAGTGGTATGTAGATGCATCTCCCCTTTCACTGATTGCTTAGATGAACTCATAGATGGATCTTGGTGAAATCGTAGGAAAAGTTTTATTTTCTGCAATGTTCCCCAACAGTGGCATCATGAGCTAGGTCTATGCGTAGTTCTCTATTGCACGAGTAGAACACAAATTTGTTGTGGGAGTAGATCTTGTCAACTTTCTTGCCGCTACTAGTCTTTTCTTGCTTCAGCGGTATTGTGGGATGAAGCGGCCCGGACCGACCTTACACATACGCTTACGTGAGACAGGTTCCACCGACTGACATGCACTAGTTGCATAAGGTGGCTAGCGGGTGTCTGTCTCTCCTACTTTAGTTGGAGCGGATTAGATGAAAAGGGTACTTATGAAGGGTAAATAGAAGTTGACAAAATCACGTTGTGGTTATTCGTAGGTAAGAAAACGTTCTTGCTAGAACCCAATTGCAGCCACGTAAAAGATGCAACAACAATTAGAGGACATCTAACTTGTTTTTGCAGCAATTGTCATGTGATGTGATATGGCCAGAAGTTGTGATGAATGATGAATTATATATTGTGATGTATGAGATCATGTTCTTGTAATAGGAATCACGACTTGCATGTCGATGAGTCTGACAACCGGCAGGAGCCATAGGAGTTGTCTTTATTTTTGTATGACCTGCGTGTCATTGAAGAACGCCATGTAAATTACTTTACTTTATTGCTAAACGCGTTAGCCATAGAAGTAGAAGTAGTCGTTGGCGTGACAACTTCATGAAGACACAATGATGGAGATCATGATGATGGAGATCATGGTGTCATGCCGGTGACGAAGATGATCGTGGAGCCCCGAAGATGGAGATCGAAGGAGCTATATGATATTGGCCATATCATGTCACTACTATATAATTGCATGTGATGTTTATTATGTTTTATGCATCTTGTTTACTTAGAACGGCGGTAGTAAATAAGATGATCCCTTATAATACTTTCAAGAAAGTGTTCCCCCTAACTGTGCACCGTTGCTAAAGTTTATCGTTTCGAAGCACCACGTGATGATCGAGTGTGATAGATCCTTACGTTCACATACAACGGGTGTAAGACAGATTTACACATGCAGAACACTTAGGGTTAACTTGATGTCAGGACCCCGACTCGATGCCACATAGATCTAGCATGTAACACTTCATATCACTTTGCGGCCTCACGCACGGTATTCCCACGGGTGTCGCCTTACCTTTACCCGGGACCGTTTGCGCCTTTTGGCACACGTATATGACAGTGTCGCTAGCATCCATATGATAAGGAGCCCGGGCTGACATGGCTAGTCGTAAACCCAAAGTGGCACAAACTTACAGGGACAGGCATCCATGACCCAGCATCGAACGTGTCGGTCATCAGCGAGTGAATCCAGGCTGTAGCACTGGGCTAGCAGGACTCCGGTGAACCGGGCTGTAGCGGGCTAATAGGACTCTGGTATTCATCGCGTGACATTTCCCCGAAGGGACAGACACAGGAACGAAGAAGGACACATGCCGGCCAGCCTAAGTGTTCCGGAGCAGTAGCAAGCTACCATGGCTCGGTGGAAACACTAGGAGACATTTCCCGGTAAGAGAGGCTACTGAAGATAAACGACTAGATAGTCAGATCCCACACATACCAAGCATTTCAATAACATACACACAATATGCTCGATATGTGCAAACACAACATGGCATCACAACATGACTCTATGACTCAAGTAATTTAATCAATAGGCTCCGAGGAGCGAGATATTACAAACATGGGTCTCATGACCCAACAATCAGAGCATACAAGTCAAAGCACAAGCGGAAGCTATCATGTCTGAGTACAGACATCTATAAATGAAAAAGGCTGAGAAGCCTGACTATCTACCAGATCCTGCCGAGGGCACAAGATCGTAGCTGAGGTAACAAGCTAAACGTCGAAGTCCACGCGGAACTACTAGCGAGACCGAAGTCTCTCTGCAAAAACATAAATAGGCAAACGTGAGTACAAATGTACCCAGCAAGACTTACATCAGAACTAACTACATATGCTTCATTATCAACAAAGGGGATGGTGGGGTTTAACTGCAGCAAGCCAGCTTTGACTCGGTGGCTATCCTGAACTACGACTGCAAGTAACTCTTTTGAGGTGGCGCACACGAGTCCACATATTCCCCATATCAATACACCACTATGGAATCGCTCCCGTCTCCCTACGAGAACGCCATCCATAGCACTCACGCTTATCTTGCGTATTTTAGAGTATCCACTTTCACTTGTCTATGAACTGATATAAGCAACCCAGAAGTCCTTTTCCGCGGACACGGCTATTCGAATAGATGATGATAACCCTGCAGGGGTGTACTTCTTCATACATGTTTCCACCACTTAGCGTCTGCACACGACATGTGCTCGGCAGACTTCAAGCGAAAGCCGACGTGGGTGTAGACCACGACCTACCTAAACACTCAAGTCTCTAGTCCAGGTTTATCGCCTATTCGGGTTCCATCCATGAGGAGATCCGGCCGGAGTTTCGCTCACAGCCCCAAACGATGTGAACAGGGTTCCGTGACACCAAACGGGCGCCCGGTTTACCCGGCCACGTGCCTACCGCATCACAGCCCACCCCTACGGTCAGCGCTGTCCACGGCCTCCAGCATACTACAAACACCAGAAACTACTTGCAACTCCTGGACAGAGGACAAGGGTGAATAAGAAGTCGAGCGGGGTCATATTTCAGGGCCCAATGTATGGTAGTAGCTGAATCATGGATCACAAACACAGAACTCAGTTCCTGAGGACGGCTACAATGAGACAACCCACCATGTACTCCTACATGGCCTCTCACCGCTACCTTTACCAAATCGTGTTCACACACTTAGCTCACACACAGTAGGACATGTTCACACGCCTCTGATTCATCCCCGATGAATCAGACCTGACTCAACTCTAAGCAGTAGCAGGCATGACAAACAAACATGAATGAGTAGGCACAACAGGGCTCAAACAACTCCTACTCATGCTAGTGGGTTTCATCTATTTACTGTGGCAATGACAGGTCATGCAGAGGATGAAGGGGTTCAGCTACCGCAGCAAGTAACAGATGAATCGGTGTTGTCCTAATGCATTAAAAGAGAGCAGGAGCGAGAGAGTAGGATTGTATCGGAATGAACAAGGGGGTTTTGCTTGCCTGGCACTTCTGAAGATAACATTGAGTCTTCATCAGTGTCAACGATCACATCATCGGTACACGTCTATCGAGAGGGGACAAATACCAGCAAATATAGAAAAGACACGATCAATGCAATGCACAATATGATGCATGCTATGACATGGCAATATGAATGTGTTTTGGGCTAATGCACCTAAAACCAGATTAAATGAAGTTGGTTTGAATACAAGATTCAAATTCAAACTCCGTATGTGGTTATTTAAATGTCATTCACTTCATTTGCCCTAAACAGTAGTGATAAGTTGTTCTAACATGCATGAAAATGGTACAGATGGATTCCTTGAATTTTTCTGATAATTTTTCATATATAATTTATTTAATTTGGAGTTACGGTTAATTTTCTATGATTTATTGAAGTTTTAGGCATTTTCTGGAATTTCAGAGTTAAATTAAATCCAGAAATGATTATGGCGTCAGCACCACGTCACAGTGACGTCAGCAGGGTCAACCGGGCCGGTCAGGGTCAAACCTGACGTGTGGGGTCCACACGTCAGTGGCACAGGGGCTAATCCCGCGTTGACTCGGGCTTTGACCCGCTACGGGGCCCGCTGTCAATGTCTATGGGGGTGTTTAGCATGGTCATTAGCGACTAAGTAAGTGTGCCACGTCGGCGTCACCGGAGACCAGCCGGCGGCGACCACAGGACACGGCGGGGCACGCCGGACTTGCGCTAGGGGCATCGGATCGATGCGCCAAGGGCACCAGGAGGTAGCCCGCGCCCGTGCGCATCTAGGGGGACCAACGGAAGGTGCGGGGGTGGCCGGAATCAGCAACGGCGGCGAGCGAGGCGGCGGCCGGAGCTCGGGCGAGGTCGGGGTTGGCGTTCGGGGGCACGGGAGGGGAAGCTAGTGGCGGCTACGGGCTCCTGGAGACGTGTTGAGTGCGGTGGTGTGCTCGGCTTCGAGCTGCAACGGCTCCAGCCACGGTGGTGACGAGGCACGGCGGCGGCGAGCTCTCGGGTCCGGCGGAAGCAATGGCTAGAGCGGCCCAACGGCATGGGAAGAAGAGGGGAACGGTTCAGTGGCTCACCGCGAGTCCAACGAGCGCGAGGGCGAGGCCGGGGACGCTCTGTGGCCGGCGAATCAAGCGACGACGGCCGTCGGTGCAGAGGAAGAAGATGGCGTCGGTGACGGCGCTCCAGGGCGTCCGGCGTCTTGTGGCTCCGTGGTAGGGACGGGAACGTCACGGCGGAGCTCGGGGGCGCGTCGGAGAGGCGAGGGAAAGGCGGTGGCCGCGGTGGTTCTCGTCGGCGGCGACGGCTGCGTTCGGGTTCGGGCGAGAGAGAAAGAGCAGAGGAGCGGGGCCTCGAGGAAGAGTGAGAGGGGTCCGAGGGGGTGGCGTGGCGTCTCCGGGCGTCGAGGAGGGAGGCAACCAGGCAGGAGGTGGCCAGGGGGGAAGCAGGAGGTGGCCGAGGCCTCTCGGGCGCGCGCCACGCCTCTGTTCGTCCTCCTGGCAGAGGAGGAAGAAGACAAGGGGGAGGAGGTGGGCTGGGCCGGCCAGATGGGCTGGCCAGCTGGGCCAGTTCTGGTGGACTGCACGGGTGAGGCCAGGTAAGCTGGGCTTCTCTCTCTCTCTCTCTCTTTTTTTTTACTGTTTTCTATTTTTGTTCTGTTTTATTTAATTGGCACTGAATTTTAATTCAAACAGAATTTGAAAACAGTGCCTAAACTTCCCTGGATATTTTTTAAGTCACCTAATGGACTTCTCCACACATAATAAAAATATCTCAGGTCATTTGAAAATATATTCATTATATATTATGAATATAACTCCAAATTCAAATAAAATATTGATTTAAAATCAGAGCCCAATAATTCCTTAGAAATGTCCCAAAATTTTGGTTTGATATATAACTCTTGCCAAAATTGTCAGAGCTATTTCTAGGGCATTTTGGATTTACTGATTGCAATTTTAGGGTTTCTTGCCCCTCTTTTATTTAAGTTTTGAGGCTTCTGAATTCCTCAGTTCAAATTTTATTTGAAATAAAACATGATGCTCACAAGAGGTCTAGCCTAGTGCATTACCAGAAGCTAGGGATGTGACAACTCACCCCCACTAAACAAGAATCTCGTCTCGAGATTCAAGCGTAGGGTAAGGTGAAGGGTAACGCGGACTAGTATAATCTTCACGATCCAGGGTGCACTTCATAGGAACGTTGATTCGAACACCATCTTTGTCTTGTCGTCTTGCTCTGAGAACTCCAGCTAATCATGAAAAGAAGAGGAAAGGAAAACTCTAGAAGGATCGGTCTTCTCGAAGGTCGAACAACTCAGGATTAACTCACGGAATGAGACATAGAACCATCTCTCGGTTGAGACACGAGATACACATCAAGAGGGGGGGGCAAGAAACGGATGACGAAGGTTCACTAGGTAGACAACAATTCCACACCTAAGAAGGTGGTAAACGATTGTCAACGTAGCGAGGAGTTGAGTTGCCATGATACCACGACGAAACATCCTGGAGGAGGGTGATTCGTAGATTATTATCTTAAGTGGCAAAAAGAATTACTTTTGATTCAGAGATCATTGGAACTCTTTATACCAGCCTAAGGTAATCACAAGCGATCATTTGGAGGGGGTCGGTAGAATGGCATACTCGGACTTGGATGATGTGGATTACCTTGTTGAAGACAACGTAATGGATGAATTTGCTTATCACCGGAGATGGAAGAGACCCGTGGTAGAATGGCACATTGGCGGTGCAAGCTGGGAACAAAATGCAAATGCTGGGAATGATTCTGGTAACTGGGGAAGAACCCAACAATAAAGAGTGAATTCACTGTTGGAGTGGTTATAGCATAACCGAAGAATCTGGGGCAATCCCAGCTAGTGCCGATGATAAGACGTAGCGCTTGTGCGTGCTCTCAAGAACTTAAGCATTTCCACATTCATCAAGGTTTTACCAACATCCGTGTCAAGGGTCCGGTAGCACAACTTACTACCATGATGAATGGTGATGGAGGATGCAGATGCAAAGGAAGATAACACTTTCTCAGTTTTCACCTTAGCGAGGCCAAGGAAACAAAATCTGGATGATCGACCGAGAGACATTTAGCACTCCGCTTCTAATGTTCTCCTTGACGTGCTAGTGTATCCCATTCATAGATATGGTTTGATAACTAGAACATCAAGTAAAAGGTCGGACTTCGGGAACACAATAATCATAAGGCACAACTAGGAAGTAAATCCTACGAAGTCCTTATGGGAAGGTGGCCAACTGCTTCAATCAAGATACCACAATAATAGGTCCTTCGGCTGGGTGGTGCTGGCCACGACATCCACTTTACCGGTTATCGAGGGACCAATATTATAGTTCTTGGGAAATGTTCCAAACCATCATATCTGCCTGAGATTCAGATCTGGTTGGTGTCAGGATATTCCAGACTCATCGAGTCTAGGAAGAAAATGAAAGTTTGCAACACAAATCGACGAGATGACGTTGCGGGATTCTCGGGAGATGAACTACGATAGCAAGCTCCAAAACATGAGCTGGTTCTGCTACAAACATGTGAACATGTTGTCCAAGACAAGCATGATCACAAGGTAGTCTTATAATAAAACACTACCGAGTTCAGGAGGGGGAACCATCATTAATGACATCGAAGTCTCCACGCGTGGAAGTCCAAAGAGTTCACCTTGGACAGACTCCTTTATCTTTGAACAACTCAATCAGTGGCTTGGTGTGCTAGGATATACATATAGAATGGAGGTTGCAAATCTCCAGACCACAGAATACTTCGCACGTATGCATGACTGACTTGGGATGATTCCAGAGGAAGCAAAACTAACTTTCTCAAATTCACGGCGGCATCTTTCACCAAATGCACGTGTATAAAAGGAAGTCACTCCTTTCATCAACAAATACTTCATGAGCTAGCATGAAGAAAATGCTTTCAAAAGTTTCCAACACTAGCTTAATGTCCAACAAAATTATGGAGGAGATAAGGATGTTGTCAATGGGCTCAACAACAATTCATCTGGGTTTCCTTTTAAAAGGAATTCCATAGTTAAGTGAACAAGTGATAGCATTGGTCAGGCCAAAGATGTAATGGTGTATGCTCGAGGGATCAACCACGAACAAGACAACATTACGAGCATCATTGGTATTGATTTGATTTGACGATAGCCCACACTCAAATCAAAGGATTGATAAGGCAATAGGTCCAGCAACTGATCACAGGGACCAACCGATGAAGATATCATCTTTCTTCAACACACACTACACAAGAATATCCCTTTGGAACGAACTAAGTCAGGCAAGCTTTTACCTTCCAACTCTCCAAGTTGTTGTCTAGCTTAACCAACTAGCTCAGGGATATCCATCACAGATTCTTGGAGAAAGGGTGGTTTACAATAAACCAACTTGATCACGAGCTCAACATAGCGGTCAGGTGACAACCTGGTAGTACTTCCGAGAAGATCTTCGGAAAATCACGAACCACCGATATGTTACTAAGCTCGAGAACAATCTTGCTTTTCGGGGCAAGATGATATGATCAAGTGAGCGAGGGCTTGACAAGATCCTAATTCATCAATCGAAGGGTGCACCGAAATAAGGACTAGGTAGCATGATCAGTCTTAGAAGGATGATTCAAAAACCAACATACTAAGAATGAAATTATTATCCTTTAACTACCAAGCAACGAGGTTGCTGGGAGTATTGATCTCACACATCACAACTCATTTGTCGGTATTCCGGTTGCATCAACACGAGGGCCGAGGAATGACTAATGATGGTGAGAAGTATCACTGTACCAAGAGTTCATAGGATGGTGTGCAATTCCTATAACAATCTCGATATAGAATAAGGTAATACTCCAAGGTAGAACAGAACCAAAAGCTGGATTAGCAATTAGATCTGCGGAGCACAACTTCTTTGACCCAATCCTGGATATGGAAGAGGTACTGGAGTTTGTTTCTCCAAGTCATTCAGGACAGAATGGCTTGACGGACCACAAGAGTAATAGGCATCGATAAACGAACGCACGCATACTCTTGACTATCAATTGATAGACGAGGGTCAGAATGCAACTACGGAGAACAACTCAAAGGAACATATAATTTTCTGAGTTGAGGATGCATAGATTAGTATGTCGAACCAAGTTCAACATATTTCTTCCGGATAACCCATGCAGAAAGGTAGAACTGGCAGAGTCACGATTTATGAATGGAGAACTCCTCAAGAGTACTCTAATTGTGATCTTTTGATCCAATAAACATCTGCCATAAGCGGTTCATAGTATTTGGAAGAAGGAAATACCACGGACCTCGAGGACTATCGCAAAGTTACTAATATCCTGAAGGAACTAGCAAACACTATCAACATGAAGTAAGTAGAGTGAATCTCGGGTTCAAAGCCCAAGGAATAGAATACCTACTACTAAGTGGCATCACGGGATGCTTTCGAGAATAAAAGCCAGAATCATCACACTGGGGATCACAAAACATTGCTAGATTACTAGGTGACTCCCTAAACACCTAGGGCCATAATAGTATCTCCAACATATATGTCAAGGTAACGGAGTACCTCAACTCACTGATTAGTGTGGTTAATCTGGCCCATGGGAACATTGAAACAGGAAGAAAGGATTTGCAATTGCATCAGACTACTTAGAAACCTGGGATGACTCGGACAGCATAACGGCTGTAAATGCTCAGAAAAGATTTGAGACATTCACAAAAATGGTGGCATAACCACTCAGAAGCACAATATCAAGGTCTCGAGATCAATAATTAACATACAGAAGTAGTAGGAACTGAAACGAGGCTTAAGTCCAACAATCTTATAAGTCTACAGATTAGTAACACGTGATCCTGATGGAAAGAAGAGATAGCCTAGTTCTTAATCCCCGCAGGAAAGATAAGATGACTCAGATCAGAAGGCATAAGGTATAAGGAGTAAAAAGAGCCTTACGTTCCATCCCACAATCAATTCCCTTATATAACTAAAGAATTTCTAGACTCAACTTCGACCAGTTTGGCTTGGTAATCCTACAGGCAGTCAAGCTCTGATACCAACGCTGTCAGGACCCCGACTCGATGCCACATAGATCTAGCATGTAACACTTCATATCACTTTGCGGCCTCACGCACGGTATTCCCACGGGTGTCGCCTTACCTTTACCCGGGACCGTTTGCGCCTTTTGGCACACGTATATGACAGTGTCGCTAGCATCCATATGATAAGGAGCCCGGGCTGACATGGCTAGTCGTAAACCCAAAGTGGCACAAACTTACAGGGACAGGCATCCATGACCCAGCATCGAACGTGTCGGTCATCAGCGAGTGAATCCAGGCTGTAGCACTGGGCTAGCAGGACTCCGGTGAACCGGGCTGTAGCGGGCTAACAGGACTCTGGTATTCATCGCGTGACATTTCCCCGAAGGGACAGACACAGGAACGAAGAAGGACACATGCCGGCCAGCCTAAGTGTTCCGGAGCAGTAGCAAGCTACCATGGCTCGGTGGAAACACTAGGAGACATTTCCCGGTAAGAGAGGCTACTGAAGATAAACGACTAGATAGTCAGATCCCACACATACCAAGCATTTCAATAACATACACACAATATGCTCGATATGTGCAAACACAACATGGCATCACAACATGACTCTATGACTCAAGTAATTTAATCAATAGGCTCCGAGGAGCGAGATATTACAAACATGGGTCTCATGACCCAACAATCAGAGCATACAAGTCAAAGCACAAGCGGAAGCTATCATGTCTGAGTACAGACATCTATAAATGAAAAAGGCTGAGAAGCCTGACTATCTACCAGATCCTGCCGAGGGCACAAGATCGTAGCTGAGGTAACAAGCTAAACGTCGAAGTCCACGCGGAACTACTAGCGAGACCGAAGTCTCTCTGCAAAAACATAAATAGGCAAACGTGAGTACAAATGTACCCAGCAAGACTTACATCAGAACTAACTACATATGCTTCATTATCAACAAAGGGGATGGTGGGGTTTAACTGCAGCAAGCCAGCTTTGACTCGGTGGCTATCCTGAACTACGACTGCAAGTAACTCTTTTGAGGTGGCGCACACGAGTCCACATATTCCCCATATCAATACACCACTATGGAATCGCTCCCGTCTCCCTACGAGAACGCCATCCATAGCACTCACGCTTATCTTGCGTATTTTAGAGTATCCACTTTCACTTGTCTATGAACTGATATAAGCAACCCAGAAGTCCTTTTCCGCGGACACGGCTATTCGAATAGATGATGATAACCCTGCAGGGGTGTACTTCTTCATACATGTTTCCACCACTTAGCGTCTGCACACGACATGTGCTCGGCAGACTTCAAGCGAAAGCCGACGTGGGTGTAGACCACGACCTACCTAAACACTCAAGTCTCTAGTCCAGGTTTATCGCCTATTCGGGTTCCATCCATGAGGAGATCCGGCCGGAGTTTCGCTCACAGCCCCAAATGATGTGAACAGGGTTCCGTGACACCAAACGGGCGCCCGGTTTACCCGGCCACGTGCCTACCGCATCACAGCCCACCCCTACGGTCAGCGCTGTCCACGGCCTCCAGCATACTACAAACACCAGAAACTACTTGCAACTCCTGGACAGAGGACAAGGGTGAATAAGAAGTCGAGCGGGGTCATATTTCAGGGCCCAATGTATGGTAGTAGCTGAATCATGGATCACAAACACAGAACTCAGTTCCTGAGGACGGCTACAATGAGACAACCCACCATGTACTCCTACATGGCCTCTCACCGCTACCTTTACCAAATCGTGTTCACACACTTAGCTCTCACACAGTAGGACATGTTCACACGCCTCTGATTCATCCCCGATGAATCAGACCTGACTCAACTCTAAGAAGTAGCAGGCATGACAAACAAACATGAATGAGTAGGCACAACAGGGCTCAAACAACTCCTACTCATGCTAGTGGGTTTCATCTATTTACTGTGGCAATGACAGGTCATGCAGAGGATGAAGGGGTTCAGCTACCGCAGCAAGTAACAGATGAATCGGTGTTGTCCTAATGCATTAAAAGAGAGCAGGAGCGAGAGAGTAGGATTGTATCGGAATGAACAAGGGGGTTTTGCTTGCCTGGCACTTCTGAAGATAACATTGAGTCTTCATCAGTGTCAACGATCACATCATCGGTACACGTCTATCGAGAGGGGACAAATACCAGCAAATATAGAAAAGACACGATCAATGCAATGCACAATATGATGCATGCTATGACATGGCAATATGAATGTGTTTTGGGCTAATGCACCTAAAACCAGATTAAATGAAGTTGGTTTGAATACAAGATTCAAATTCAAACTCCGTATGTGGTTATTTAAATGTCATTCACTTCATTTGCCCTAAACAGTAGTGATAAGTTGTTCTAACATGCATGAAAATGGTACAGATGGATTCCTTGAATTTTTCTGATAATTTTTCATATATAATTTATTTAATTTGGAGTTACGGTTAATTTTCTATGATTTATTGAAGTTTTAGGCATTTTCTGGAATTTCAGAGTTAAATTAAATCCAGAAATGATTATGGCGTCAGCACCACGTCACAGTGACGTCAGCAGGGTCAACCGGGCCGGTCAGGGTCAAACCTGACGTGTGGGGTCCACACGTCAGTGGCACAGGGGCTAATCCCGCGTTGACTCGGGCTTTGACCCGCTACGGGGCCTGCTGTCAGTGTCTGTGGGGGTGTTTAGCATGGTCATTAGCGACTAAGTAAGTGCGCCACGTCGGCGTCACCGGAGACCAGCCGGCGGCGACCACAGGACACGGCGGGGCACGCCGGACTTGCGCTAGGGGCATCGGATCGATGCGCCAAGGGCACCAGGAGGTAGCCCGCGCCCGTGCGCATCTAGGGGGACCAACGGAAGGTGCGGGGGTGGCCGGAATTAGCAACGGCGGCGAGCGAGGCAGCGGCCGGAGCTCGGGCGAGGTCGGGGTTGGCGTTCGGGGGCACGGGAGGGGAAGCTAGTGGCGGCTACGTGCTCCTGGAGACATGTTGAGTGCGGTGGTGTGCTCGGCTTCGAGCTGCAACGGCTCCAGCCACGGTGGTGACGAGGCACGGCGGCGGCGAGCTCTCGGGTCCGGCGGAAGCAATGGCTAGAGCGGCCCAACGGCATGGGAAGAAGAGGGGAACGGTTCAGTGGCTCACCGCGAGTCCAACGAGCGCGAGGGCGAGGCCGGGGACGCTCTGTGGCCGGCGAATCAAGCGACGACGGCCGTCGGTGCAGAGGAAGAAGATGGCGTCGGTGATGGCGCTCCAGGGCGTCCGGCATCTTGTGGCTCCGTGGTAGGGACGGGAACGTCACGGCGGAGCTCGGGGGCGCGTCGGAGAGGCGAGGGAAAGGCGGTGGCCGCGGTGGTTCTCGTCGGCGGCGACGGCTGCGTTCGGGTTCGGGCGAGAGAGAAAGAGCAGAGGAGCGGGGCCTCGAGGAAGAGTGAGAGGGGTCCGAGGGGGTGGCGTGGCGTCTCCGGGCGTCGAGGAGGGAGGCAACCAGGCAGGAGGTGGCCAGGGGGGAAGCAGGAGGTGGCCGAGGCCTCTCGGGCGCGCGCCACGCCTCTGTTCGTCCTCCTGGCAGAGGAGGAAGAAGACAAGGGGGAGGAGGTGGGCTGGGCCGGCCAGATGGGCTGGCCAGCTGGGCCAGTTCTGGTGGACTGCACGGGTGATGCCAGGTAAGCTGGGCTTCTCTCTCTCTCTCTCTTTTTTTTTACTGTTTTCTATTTTTGTTCTGTTTTATTTAATTGGCACTGAATTTTAATTCAAACAGAATTTGAAAACAGTGCCTAAACTTCCCTGGATATTTTTTTAAGTCACCTAATGGACTTCTCCACACATAATAAAAATATCTCAGGTCATTTGAAAATATATTCATTATATATTATGAATATAACTCCAAATTCAAATAAAATATTGATTTAAAATCAGAGCCCAATAATTCCTTAGAAATGTTCCAAAATTTTGGTTTGATATATAACTCTTGCCAAAATTGTCAGAGCTATTTCTAGGGCATTTTGGATTTACTGATTGCAATTTTAGGGTTTCTTGCCCCTCTTTTATTTAAGTTTTGAGGCTTCTGAATTCCTCAGTTCAAATTTTATTTGAAATAAAACATGATGCTCACAAGAGGTCTAGCCTAGTGCATTACCAGAAGCTAGGGATGTGACACTTGACGAGCCTAGCATGTACAGACATGGCCTCGGAACACAGAGACCGAAAGGTCGAACATGAGTCATATGGAAGATACGATCAACATGGAGATGTTCACCGATGATGACTAGTCCGTCTCACGTGATGATCGGACACGGCCTAGTCGACTCGGATCGTGTAACACTTAGATGACTAGAGGGATGTCTAATCTGAGTGGGAGTTCATTAAATAATTTGATTAGATGAACTTAATTATCATGAACTTAGTCTAAAACTTTTGCAAAATATGTCTTGTAGATCAAATGGCCAACGCTCATGTCAACATGAACTTCAACGCGTTCCTAGAGAAAACCAAGCTGAAAGATGATGGCAGCAACTATTCGGACTGGGTCCGGAACCTGAGGATCATCCTCATAGCAGCCAAGAAAGATTATGTCCTAGATGCACCGCTAGGTGAAGCACCCATCCCAGAGAACCAAGACGTTATGAACACTTGGCAATCACGTGCTGATGATTACTCCCTCATTCAGTGCGGCAAGCTTTACAGCTTAGAACCGGGGCTCCAAAAGCATTTTGAGAAGCACGGAGCATATGAGATGTTTGAGGAGCTGAAAATGGTTTTCCAAGGTCATGCCCGGGTCGATAGATATGAAGTCTCCGACAAGTTCTATAGTTGTAAGATGGAGGAAAACAGTTCTGTCAGTGAGCACATACTCAAAATGTCTGGGTTGCACAACCGCCTGTCCCAGTTGGAGATCAACCTCCCGGAAGAGGCGGTCACTGACAGAATCCTTCAGTCGCTCCCACCGAGCTACAAGAGCTTTGTGTTGAACTACAATATGCAGGGGATGGTGAAGACCATTCCTGAAGTATTCTCAATGCTGAAGTCAGCAGAGGTTGAAATCAAGAAAGAACATCCAGTGTTGATGGTCAATAAGACCACTAAGTTCAAGAAGGGCAAGGGTAAGAAGAACTTCAAGAAGGACGGCAAAGATGTTGCCGCGCCCGGTAAGCCAGTTGCCGGGAAGAAGTCAAAGAATGGACCCAAGCCTGAGACTGAGTGCTTTTATTGCAAGGGGAAGGGTCACTGGAAGCGGAACTGCCCCAAATACTTAGCGGACAAGAAGGCCGGCAACACCAAAGGTATATTTGATATACATGTAATTGATGTGTACCTTACCAGTACTCGTAGTAACTCCTGGGTATTTGATACCGGTGCCGTTGCTCACATTTGTAACTCACATCAAGAGCTGCGGAATAAGCGGAGACTAGCGAAGGACGAGGTGACGATGCGCGTCGGGAATGGTTCCAAGGTCGATGTGATTGCCGTCGGCACGCTACCTCTACATTTACCTACAGGATTAGTTTAAAACCTCAATAATTGTTATTTAGTACCAAGTTTGAGCATGAACATTGTATCTGGATCTCGTTTGATACGAGATGGCTACTCATTTAAATCCGAGAATAATGGTTGTTCTATTTATATGAGAGATATGTTTTATGGTCATGCCCCGATAGTCAATGGTTTATTCTTAATGAATCTCGAACGTAATGTTACACATATTCATAGCGTGAATACCAAAAGATGTAAAGTTGATAACGATAGTCCCACATACTTGTGGCACTGCCGCCTTGGTCACATTGGTGTCAAGCGCATGAAGAAGCTCCATGCTGATGGACTTTTAGAGTCTCTCGATTATGAATCATTTGACACATGCGAACCATGCCTCATGGGCAAAATGACCAAGACTCCGTTCTCCGAAACAATGGAGCGAGCAACCAACTTGTTGGAAATCATACATACCAATGTGTGCGGTCCAATGAGCGTTGAGGCTCACGGAGGATATTGTTATGTTCTCACTCTCACTGATGACTTGAGTAGATATGGGTATGTCTACTTGATGAAACACAAGTCTGAGACCTTTGAAAAGTTCAAGGAATTTCAGAATGAAGTAGAGAATCAACGTGACCGAAAGATAAAATTCTTACGATCGGATCGTGGAGGAGAATATTTAAGTCACAAATTTGGTACACACTTAAGAAAACGTGGAATCGTTTCACAACTCACGCCACCTCGAACACCTCAGCGTAACGGTGTGTCCGAACATCGTAATCGCACTCTATTGGATATGGTGCGATCTATGATGTCTCTTACCAATTTACCGCTATCATTTTGGGGATACGCTCTAGAGACAGCTACATTCACTTTAAATAGGGCACCATCTAAATCCGTTGAGACAACACCGTATGAATTATGGTTTGGGAAGAAACCTAAGCTGTCGTTTCTAAAAGTTTGGGGATGCGATGCTTATGTCAAGAAACTTCAACCTGAAAAGCTCGAACCCAAGTCGGAAAAATGCGTCTTCATAGGATACCCTAAGGAAACCATTGGGTATACCTTCTACTTAAGATCCGAGGGCAAGATCTTTGTTGCCAAGAACGGATCCTTTCTGGAAAAAGAGTTTCTCTCGAAAGGAGTAAGTGGGAGGAAAGTAGAACTCGATGAAGTACTACCTCTTGAACCGGAAAGTAGTGCAGCTCAGGAAAATGTTCCTGTGGTGCCTACACCGACTAGAGAGGAAATTAATGATGATGATCAAGGTACTTCTGATCAAGTTGCTACTGAACTTCGTAGGTCCACAAGGACACGTTCCACACCAGAGTGGTATGGCAACCCTATCCTGGAAATCATGTTGTTAGACAATGGTGAACCTTCGAACTATGAAGAAGCGATGGCGGGCCCAGATTCCAACAAATGGCTAGAAGCCATGAAATCCGAGATAGAATCCATGTATGAAAACAAAGTTTGGACTTTGACTGACTTGCCCGATGATCGGCGAGCGATAGAAAATAAATGGATCTTTAAGAAGAAGACGGACGCTGATGGCAATGTCACCATCTGTAAAGCTCGACTTGTCACTAAGGGTTATCGGCAAGTTCAAGGGATTGACTACGATGAGACTTTCTCTCCCGTAGCGAAGCTTAAGTCCGTCCGAATCATGTTAGCAATTGCCGCATACTATGATTATGAGATATGGAAGATGGACGTCAAAATGGCATTCCTTAACGGGCAACTTAAGGAAGAACTGTATATGATGCAACCGGAAGGTTTTGTCGATCCTAAGAATGCTAACAAAGTATGCAGGCTCCAGCGATCCATTTATGGGTTGGTGCAAGCATCTCGGAGTTGGAACATTCGCTTTGATGAGATGATCAAAGCGTTTGGGTTTATGAAGACTTATGGAGAAGCTTGCGTTTACAAGAAAGTGAGTGGGAGCGCTGTAGCATTTCTCATATTATATGTAGATGACATACTTTTGATGGGAAATGATATAGAATTCTTGGACAGCATTAAGGCCTACTTGAATAAGTGTTTTTCAATGAAGGACCTTGGAGAAGCTGCTTACATATTAGGCATCAAGATCTATAGGGATAGATCGAGACGCCTCATAAGTCTTTCACAAAGCACATACCTTGATAAGATTTTGAAGAAGTTCAAAATGGATCAGTCCAAGAAAGGGTTCTTGCCTGTACTGCAAGGTGTGAGATTGAGCTTGGCTCAATGCCCGACCACGGCAAAATATAAAGAAGAGATGAGCGTCATCCCCTATGCATCAGCCATAGGATCTATTATGTATGCCATGCTGTGTACCAGACCTGATGTAAACCTTGCCGTAAGTTTGGTAGGAAGGTACCAAAGTAATCCCGGCAAGGAACACTGGACAGCGGTCAAGAATATCCTGAAGTACCTGAAAAAGACAAAGGACATGTTTCTCGTTTATGGAGGTGACTAAGAGCTCGTCGTAAAGGGTTACGTCGGCGCTAGCTTCGACACAGATCTGGATGACTCTAAGTCACAAACCGGATACGTGTATATGTTGAATGGTGGAGCAGTAAGCTGGTGCAACTGCAAGCAGAGCGTCATGGCGGGATCTACATGTAAAGCGGAGTACATGGCAGCCTCGGAGGCAGCGCATGAAGCAATTTGGGTGAAGGAGTTCATCACCGACCTAGGAGTCATACCCAATGCGTCGGGGCCGATCAAACTCTTCTGTGACAACACTGGAGCTATTACCCTTGCCAAGGAGCCCAGGTTTCACAAGAAGACCAGGCACATCAAGCGACGTTTCAACTCCATCCGTGAAAATGTTCAAGATGGAGACATAGATATTTGCAAAGTACATACGGATCTGAATGTCGCAGATCCATTGACTAAACCTCTCTCGCGAGCAAAACATGATCAACACCAGAACTCTATGGGTGTTCGATTCATCACAATGTAACTAGATTATTGACTCTAGTGCAAGTGGGAGACTGTTGAAAATATGCCCTAGAGGCAATAATAAAAGGATTATTATTATATTTCCTTGTTCATGATAATTGTCTTTTATTCATGCTATAATTGTCTTATCCGGAAATCGTAATACACGTGTGAATACTTAGACCAAATATGTCCCTAGTAAGCCTCTAGTTGACTAGCTCGTTGGTCAATAGATAGTCATGGTTTCCTGACTATGGACATTAGATGTCATTGACAACGGGATCACATTATTAGGAGAATGATGTGATGGACAAGACCCAATCCTAAGCATAGCACAAGATCGTGTAGTTCGTTTTGCTAGAGCTTTTCCAATGACGAGTATCTCTTCCTTAGACCATGAGATCATGTAACTCCCGGATACCATAGGAGTGCTTTGGGTGTACCAAATGTCACAACGTAACTGGGTGACTATAAAGGTGCACTACAGGTATCTTCGAAAGTGTCTGTTGGGTTGACACGGATCGAGACTGGGTTTTGTCACTCCATATGACGGAGAGGTATCACTGGGCCCACTCGGTAGTGCATCATCATAATGAGCTCAAAGTGACCAAGTGTCTGGTCACGGGATCATGCATTACGGTACGAGTAAAGTGACTTGCCGGTAACGAGACTGAACGAGGTATTGGGATACCGACGATCGAGTCTCGGGCAAGTAACATACCGTCTGACAAAGGGAATTGTATACGGGGTTGCTTGAACCCTCGACATTGTGGTTCATCCGATGAGATCATCGAGGAGTATGTGGGAGCCAACATGGGTATCCAGATCCCGCTGTTGGTTATTTACCGGAGAACCGTCTCGGTCATGTCTGCATGTCTCCCGAACCCGTAGGGTCTACACACTTAAGGTTCAGTGACGCTAGGGTTGTATGAATATGAGTATGCAGCAAACTGAATGTTGTTCGGAGTCCCGGATGAGATCCCGGACGTCACGAGGAGTTCCGGAATGGTCTGGAGGTAAAGAAAACTATATAGGAAGTGTTGTTTCGGCCATCGGGAAAGTTTCGGGGTCACCCGGTATTGTACCGGGACCACCGGAAGGGTCCCGGGGGTCCACTGGGTGGGGCTACCTATCCCGGAGGGCCCCGTGGGATGAAGTGGGAGGGGAACCAGCCCCTAGTGGGCTGGTGCGCCCCCCCTTGGCCCCCCCCTGCGCCTAGGGTTGGAAACCCTAGGTGGGGGGGCGCACCACTTGCCTTGGGGGGCACTCCACCCCCCTTGGCCGCCGCCCCCCTTGGGAGATTGCATCTCCCAGGGCCAGTGCCCCCCCTGGGGGCCTATATAAAGGAGGGCAGGGGGAGGGCAGCCGCACCCTGATTCTTGGCGCCTCCCTCCCCCTGCTACACCTCGTCCTCCTCCCGCAGCAGCTTGGCGAAGCCCTGCCGGAGTTCTGCTGCATCCACCACCACGCCGTCGTGCTGCTGGATCATTATCAACCTCTCCTTCCCCCTTGCTAGATCAAGACGGAGGAGACGTCACGCTGACCGTACGTGTGTTGAACGCGAGGTGCCGTCCGTTCGGCGCTAGGATCTCCGGTGATAGGATCACGACGAGAACGACTACTTCAACCCCGTTCTTTTGAACGCTTCCGCTCGCGATCTACAAAGTGGTATGTAGATGCATCTCCCCTTTCACTCGTTGCTTAGATGAACTCATAGATGGATCTTGGTGAAACTGTAGGAAATTTTTTATTTTCTGCAACGTTCCCCAACAGCTACTATCTCAGAGTCAAGTCCATACTTAGCGCTAAATCCACGAAAAGCATCGGTATCCATAAAAGATTTAACACAATCGAACTTGGGTGTCATACATGAATCCTTACCATCGTCGGAACCCCAATCTTCAGAGTTGCGTTTAATTCTTTCCAATAAGTCCCATTTGAAATCAATAGTCT
Source organism: Triticum aestivum (assembly GCF_018294505.1). Taxonomy (NCBI): domain Eukaryota; kingdom Viridiplantae; phylum Streptophyta; class Magnoliopsida; order Poales; family Poaceae; genus Triticum; species Triticum aestivum. The sequence continues at coordinate 384,674,491 of NC_057813.1, forward strand.
TCAGCATATAAGAACCAGCATAGGAAGTATCGAGCAGGTTGCGATTATCAAGAGAAAGCCGAGCATAAAAGTTCTGAATAATCATTTCCCGAGAGAGCTCATGATTGGGGCATGAATATAACATTGACTTAAGCCTCCCCCAAGCTTGAGCGATGCTTTCTCCTTCGCGAGGCCAGAAATTATATATGTAATTACGATCACGATGAACAAGATGCATAGGATAGAACTTCTGGTGAAATTCCAACTTCAATCGCTTATAATTCCAAGATCTCGTATCATCACATAGCCTATACCATGTCAATGCATCTCCCTTCAAAGATAAAGGGAAGACCTTCCTTTTTACAACATCATCGGGAATACCTGCAAGCTTAAAATAATCCACAAACTTCATCCACAAAGATAAGGTGTAAACCGGGATGCAATGTTCGGTCTCCTGCAAATGGATTAGCTAGCAGTTTCTCTATCATACCCGAAGGAATCTCAAAGTAAATATTTTCATAAAGTTCAGTAGGTTGAGGAGCAACTCTTTGCTCTTCTGGTTGGGGTGAAGATACCCCAAACAAGCACCTCAAAGGATTAGTTTCCATAGTGACAAGTAACAAAAAAATTCAGCACACTATATAAATGTTTCCTTACCAAGTTCCACTCACCAAAAGCGCTACACTCCCCGGAAACGGCGCCAGAAAAGAGTCTTGATGACCCACAAGTGTAGGGGATCAATCGTAGTCCTTTCGATAAGTAAGAGTGTCGAACCCAACGAGGAGCAGAAGGAAATGATAAGCGGTTTTCGGTAAGGTTTTCTCTGTAAGCACTGAAATTGTAGGTGATAGATAGTTTTGTGATAAGATAAATGGTAACAAGTAACAAGTAAATTAAGTAAATAAAATGCAGCAAGGTGTCCCAATCGTTTATGTAGCAAAGGATAAGCCTGGACATTTCTAATAATGAGAAAGGAGCTCCCGAGGACACATGGGAATTATCGTCAAGCTAGTTTTCATCACGTTCATATGATTCGCGTTCGGTACTTTGATAATTTGATATGTGGGCGGACCGGTACTTGGGTATTGCCCTTACTTGGACAAGAATCCCACTTATGATTAACCCCTATTGCAAGCGTCCACAACTACAAAAGAAGTATTAAGGTAAACCTAACCACAGCATTAAACATATGGATCCATATCAGCCCCCAACGAAGCAACGCATAAACTAGGGATTAAGCTTCTGTCACTCTAGCAACCCATCATCTACTTATTACTTCCCCATGCCTTCCTCTAGGCCCAAATAATGGTGAAGTGTCATGTAGTCGACGTTCACATAACACCACTAGAGGAAAAGACAACATACATCTCATCAAAATATCGAACGAATACCAAATTCACATGACTACTAATAGCAAGACTTCATCCATGTCCTCGGGAACAAACGTAACTACTCACAAAGCATATTCATGTTCATAATCAGAGGAGTAATAATATGCATAAAGGATCTGAACATATGATCTTCCACCAAGTAAACCAATTAGCATCAACTACAAGGAGTAATCAACACTACTAGCAACCCACAGGTACCAATTTGTGGTTTTGATACAAGATTGGATACAAGAGATGAACTAGGGTTTTGAGAGGAGATGGTGCTGATGAAGATGTTGATGGAGATTGACCCCCTCTCGATGAGAGGATCGTTGGTGATGACGTTGGTGATGATTTCCCCCTCCCGGATGGAAGTGTCCCCGACAGAACAGCTCTGTCGGAGCCCTAGATTGATTCCGCCAAGGTTCCGCCTCGTGGCGGCAGAGTTTCGTCCTGTAAGCTTGCCAACGATTTTTTCCAGGGTGAAAGCGATGATATAGCAGAAGATGGACACCGGAGGCCCACCAGGGGGCCCAAGAGATAGGGGGCGCGCCCTATAGGGGGGGCGCCCTCCTATCTCCCGGACAGGGTGTGGGCCCCCTTGTGTATTTCTTTCGCTCAATAATTCTTATTAATTCCGAAAAGATGTTTCGTGGAGTTTCAGGACTTTTGGAGTTGTGCAGAATAGGTTTCCAACGTTTGCTCCTTTTCCAGCCAGAATTCCAGCTGTCGGCGTTCCCCCTCTTCATGGTAAACCTTGTAAAATAAGAGAGAATAGTCATAAGTATTGAGATATAATGTGTAATAAGAGCCCATAATGCAATAAATATTGATATAAAAGCATGATGCAAAATGGACGTATCAGCAACCAAGGACACGGATTTGAATTTTCAACCAATTTATATGCATTAGAGCATGTGCATGTAGTTCAAATTTGAATTATGCACATAAATGCATTGAAAGCTCAATTAATGTATAAAAATTTCCAAACGAACCTCGAAAAATTGCAAAGTTTAACACAACACTCCTGTTGTTCTATCTTGACACTAGAGAAAAAAATTGAAAGCAATAACAGGCAACAGATATCATTTCGTCCCCAAAGGTGCCACGTTCCCTACTGAAACCATGAGGCTCTTGTTGTGACAGGTTGTGGTATGTGAAAAGCTTATACCCAAACCTGCCCCAAATGGGACAAAAAGTTTACCACGGCATGTTCATACCGCTCCATGATACCATGCCAAGTTTCATGAATTTCAGTAGAGTTTTGGATTTACTAGAATTTAAAAAGCAGGTATCTCAATGTTTTGCGGCCGAGTGACGGTGACAGGGTGTTTGACATTCAATCCCATTTCTTGCATGGGACCTAATCATGCAACCAAGGACACGGATTTGAATTTTCAACCAATTATTATGCATTAGAGCATGTGCCTGTAGTTCAAATTTGAATTATGCACATAAATGCATTGAAAACTCAATTAATGTATGAAAATGTGCAAACGAAGCCCAAGAAAATCCTAAAACTAACACAACACTCATGTTGTTCTATGTTGTCACTAGAAAAAAATTGAAATCAAGAAGAGGCGATGAATATCGTTTCGTCCAAAAAGGTGAAATGTTCCCTACCGTAACCATGAGGCTTGTTGTGAGAACACTACTAGGGAAAACCCTAGTAGTAGTGCGGGTTTAGTGCCCACTAGTAGTATGGGTAACCGCGCTACTAATAAAGCGCTACAGCTATTACATAGCAGTAGCGTGTGTGACATGCGCTACTGCTAAGGCTCATAGCCGCGGTGTTTGTTCTTTCCCGCGCTGCTGCTAATCTAGCTAGTAGCAGCGTGTTTCCTGTACATCACTACTAGTATTCTTTTTTCATTTTTTTTATTTTGAGTGTATTTATACGCTGTTATACAAATTTTGGTACAATACCAATTATGAGGTTTATATCATTATGTCCATAATAGTGTGTCAAATAAATGTGGATTAGGTTCAAGTGGAGGCAATATGTGGTGCATGTCAAAAGTATACTACTAATCCAAACTTGATCTAGTTTGGACTAGTAGTACTTTCGATGTGAACCACATGTTGCCTCCACTTGAATCTAATCTGCCAGCACAAGCTATGTAATCATCATCATAGTCATTACCACCAATAGTAGTTATTTAATCATCATATTCATAGTGTAGCACATCATCATCTTCAAGCTCATTCTATCTAGCTAATCACCACCAACACTACCTGCGGTAGCTATCTAATCACCACCAACACTAGCTAATAATAATCATCATAGTCATTACCACCAACACTAGCTATATAATCATCATAGTCATAGTGTAGCACATCATCATCTTCAAACTCATTTCTAGCTAGCTAATTAATCACTCCTGCTGCTCTCTCTCAGGTAAAATAACATAAAACATGTGTAGCACTCCTGCTTCATCAAGTTGGAGCATGCAGATGAACCTGTCTCCTAATCGTGGGTTGTGCTTCTGATTACTGCCCCCTAGTACTTCTCTGTTGTTCACAATTTTTCTCAAGTCTTTCACTATTAAGCATTCCTCGCTATTAGAAATCATGTATGCACTAAAGTGCATTGTAGGATATCTTGGTCATAAGCTAACAATTCTCATGCGACCTTTAGTCTCGATCCAATGAGGCACAACATTCATTGGGAGTCCCTGTTGAAGAACATCGTATAGTAACATACTTAACAATGAAGTTTAGCTTAAAAAATAATGTATGCAAAAGATGCACTGAGGACAAATAGTAAAAATCTTACCATCTTTCCTAAATAGATGTGGCCGTAGTTAAGTACGAATACTATTGGTCGCACGTTTTGAGTACTAAGATTTTCAAGTCCAGAAAAATAATTTGTCTTGACAGTATGAAGATCCTCAAGCCATGAAACATAATGACTTATCTCCTCGCAGTTTAGTTCAGCCCCGAGACAGTAGTAGGTCATGTCTACCAATCATTGGACATCTTTGCTTGATTGGAAATAAGCTGTCAATAGAAATTAGTTGTCAACTATTTTTGAATAAACAATATCAAAGACATAAATATGGTTGAGAAACTCACATAATGGTATAACTGGAGGCGTCTGCACATCGACCCAGATGTCGATATTACCTTCAATATCATCTTCCGGATGAATATCAAAGGTGATAACCATATCAGGCTCAAATGCATAAGTCTAGCATAGTGCTTGCCAAGTTTTGCATCCAAAATAGGTGTAGGTGTCTGCGTTGTATAATTTTGCATGGAAAATACAACCATGCTCGGTCTTCAAGTAAACTCTCTTTACCACCATAGTAGTTTTCATAGGACTGAAACCTATCTTATCCAAGACAAAAACTATTGCATGGCAGGGCATACGCTAGTAGAATAGTAAAAAATTAAATTATAAGGTGAAGCAAATGAAGCGGATGTCATGCTTAATTACAAAAAAGACTTGATGTTGTGACTTACTGTATCCACTTCAAAGTTCTTGTCCAGCTTGATGCTGAAGCGCCTATCATCATCTAGGAAGATTCTGTCGCACAGGCCGCGCTCGTCTTCGCAGTATTTGCAAATACAAAAAACCTTTTCGTTGTCAGACATTTCCTATGTTCATAGTTGAAACATTAATTGAAAATCGATTGAAGACAACTAGCAGGATACTCAACACACAGATCCGGGGCACTCGATATTTCCTACATATTCTGGCACAAGTTATGCAAAAATTCACGGAAAATCCAGCATGACCTTTGCTAAAATAGGACATATCGAGCGCCTGATATTTGCCGGAATGGAAATGAATCTACACTCCGGAAAAACATAGGCCACTCGAAGGTGTAACCGGCAAAGATGACCGGCTACTTGGGCAAGCACATATCCAATTTGAGCAACACAAGATATACATTTCAAAATATATTATAGGACTCATATTGACATGAGCATTCAATAAGCAAAACCAAATCATAAAATAAATAAGTATTCAAATTAGCATGCATTCAGTAAGCAAAAGTAAATCATCTCTTGCGCCCATACATCGTCGAATATTATCACTAATACACCCCGAATAGTATCATACATATAACATCACTAATACAACTAAAACCCTAGTGAACGACGGGTATCGGCGCGGGCGGTGGACACCCAAAGAGAAGGAACCATCACAGGATCATAGCTCCAGTGAGATCCCTGGAGAACCAGCCAGGTATTGGAGAACATGTGCTCCAGCGCAAACTAGTAGCAACGGACGTGGGCGTCCTCCTCGCTGACACGGTGACGTACCACCTCTGCGGGGTCCTCAAGCCTCTCGACCGTCACTAGCCCACGCGACCGCCACCAAAGAAGGTTCGGGTCAATGACGGACTAACTCCTCACCAAGCTGCGCCCCCCGGTAGGTAGCGCCTCCCAGTACCAGCCCGGCGGAGCCCAGTCCCGGACATGCCCATCTGGTTAAGCAGGCATCCTCCACCTAGTCGACCAGGAGGATGCGGGATAGGCATCGTCGACGTCAATGCAGGAAAAATTGCTTTAACTAAAAAAATAACAACAAATGTGACATGCATCTTTAACTAGTTCTATTAATTCAACTAGTTCTTACTAAAAATAAACTTACTATGAATAAAAATAAACTAGTACCTAATTAGTACCTAGTTCTTGCTAACTAATTAGTACCTAGGAACTACTGCCCTAATTACCATCTAATTTGATGAACCTAGGGGTGGAAAGTGGTAGTGGATATTCCAATTATCCAACTTAAAAGTGAAATAAGTGGTCAAATTTTACTCGTTTTATGATTAATCTTAGAAATTTGATTCGTTTCCACCCTTACATGAACCCTAACTAATTTGAGCCGCATCCGCATCCGATTCGTTTCCACCCTTACATGAACCCTAACTAATTTGATGCAACTAAAATTTGAAGAACCCTAGGCAAAGGTAGGGGAGAGGGAGGAGCAGGTGTGCTCACCTCGAGTGCCTGCGGAGAGGGAGGGGCAGGCGGCGTCGAGGTCGGGGTCGGGGCTCGGGCGTGCGGCGGAGGGTGGCGTCGAGGTCGGGGTCGGGGACGGCGTCGAGGTCGGGGCGGGGGCCGCGTCAAATCCGGGGTCGGGGGCAGCGTCGAGGGTGTGCGGAGAGCGCACGGCGGCCGACGGGCGACGGCGGCGGCGAGAGCGGAGGAGTTGGATTTGGGGGAAGTGGCCGTGGGGAAGAACGAACCCCGTGGTTAAGTCAGAACTAGCAGTAGCACGTTCCAGAAAGCGCGCTACTGCTAAGTTAGCTACAGCGTGTTCCACGATACACGCTACTGCTACTCCTTTCTCTTTTTCCCCCTTTTTCATTTATTTTTCTTTATATTTTATTTTTTTCCTTTCACCTTCTTCTATTTCTTTCATTTTCATTTACTTTTCTATTTGCTTTCCCATTTAATTTTATATCCTTTAGCAGTAGCGCTTTTCAGCATAAACGCGCTGCTACAAAGGAAGTAGCGGTAGCGCGGTTCGATATAGATCGCTACTACTATGTGTAGCGTATCGGCTAAGCCGTGGGAAATTTAGTAGTAGCGCGTTTAACATCGGGCGTGCTACTGCTAGAACTTTATCTGTAGCGCTGTTTACCCAAGCGCGCTACTGCTACTTAGCACCAGCGTGCTTTTTTGACATGCGCTACTGCTAAAGTTCTATGTATAAGGTTTTCCCTAATAGTGGAAGCTCTGGTTTGTGAGAAGCTTATATACCCCAACCTGCCCCAAATGGGACAATATCTTTACCACTGCATGTTGATGTCGTCCCAAGCTAGCGTGTCAAGTTTCATAAATTTCAGACGCGTTTTTGATTTACTAGAATTTAAAAACCATGTATCTCAATGTTAACAGCCGAGTGATGGTGGCAAGGTGTTTGAAATTCGTTCTCATTTCTTGCATGGGACTTAAGCATGTAACCAAGGACACACATTCCAATTTTGAACCACTTTATATGCACTGGAGCATGTGCATGTAGTAAAATTTGAATTATGCACATGAATGCATAGAAAACTCAGTTAATGTATAAAAATGTCCAAGCGAACCCCGAAAAATCCCAAAAAATGACACAGCACTCGTGTTGTTCTATGTTGACACAAGAAAATTTTAGAAAGTAAGAAGAGGCAACATATATCGTTTGTCACCCAAGGTGGCACCTTCCCTACCGAAACCATCTCGCTTGTTGTGAGAGAAGCTCCGGTTTGTGAGAAGCTTATACCCAAACCTGCCCCAAATGGGAAAATATTTTTACCACAGCATGTCGATGCCGTTCCATGATATCATGTCAAGTTTCATGAATTTCAGTCAAGTTTTCAATTTACTAGAATTTTAAAACCATGTATCTCAATGTTAGCGGCCGAGCGACAGTGTCAAGGTGTTTACATTCATTCTCAATTCTTGCATGTGACCTAAGCTTGCAACCAAGGACAAACATTTGATTTTGCAACCCGTTTTTATGGACTAGATCATGTGCTTTAATTTTGAATTGTGCACCTGAATTGGCTAGACAACAAATTTAATGTATAAAATTTCCAAATGAACCCTGAATAATTCCAATTTTTGTACGACACACATATAGTTGCATGTTCACTGCAGATAAAAGGTCTAGCAATTCAAACACTGTCCATTACTGTTGTGACCCCATTATGTAATTCAAATCAAAATGAAAAATCAAGTAGATCCCACACAGTTTATTATCACCAACTGTGTGAGATGTAGTACAAAATATCCTGGAGCACTGTCGGTGTATAGTACGCATATGGCTTACGCGAGAAGGTGCGTGGCTACTGTCCACTGCCGGCGTGTCAAGCACACTAGCTCGCTCCCCAAATACTCCCGCCTCTGCATCCCTCGCAATCTCAAAAATATATGCTTGCCCTTGATCCAAATTTTTAGTAGCCCTGCCTTGTAACTCCCGCCTAGTAAAATTTTTAGTTCCCGTGATATTTCCTCAAACACCACCTTAACCCCCCGCCCCCCTCCACACACAGCACACACTCCCCAAAACCTCCGCCCACCGACATACACCACCCCCACAACCATTGGTAGGTCGCCGCCATCGCCGCCGCCTCCATCCTTAACCTCTGCCTGTGTGCCGGGGAGCTCTAGGAGCCAATGGCCCAAGAGAGGTTTATCACGGCCTTTTCGCCCGATGCCGGAGAGGTGGCCGCCGAGGTGTCCCCGTCGTCCTCCGCGGGCTCTTTATCAATCTGCCGTCGCCGGTCCCCCCCATCCGCCCGCTGCCGCGCCCCTACACTGGTTCGAGGACTTCCCCGTTCTCCCTCGGACCCGGCAGCCAACGAGGTAGGTTCGGGCAGAGGCGGTGGGGGACTTGGGTCAGCGAGATTACAGATCAGGAGATCCACACCCGCTGGTGGCTCGGCAACTTCCACACGGTCGAGCTCGTGGCTATGGAGTACGACCGATGGCTGGTCCGCTACCACGGCGCGGTGGCTAGGCTCAGTTTCCCATTCGGCACACGTCCGGTACACCTCGTTCCGCCGGAGCCAGGGGTGGTGAGCTCGGCTATGGCGCGGGAGGGCCGCGAGGCATGGGAGCACCTCGAGGCCGAGTCCGTAAATACTATATCAACAACATGATCATGCAAAGCAAGATGACAACGATGGTGTGTGTCACAATAAAATGGAGCGGTGGAAATTGCATGGCAATATATCTCGGAATGGCTATGGAAATGCCATAATAGGTAGGTATGGTGGCTGTTTTGAGGAAAGGTATATGGTGGGTTTAACGCACCGGTGAAAGTTGCGCGGTACTAGAGAGGCTAGCAATGGTGGAAGGGTGAGAATGCGTATAATCCACGGACTCAACATTAGTCATAAAGAACGCACATACTCATTGCAAAAAATAATTAGTTATCGAAACAAAGTACTACACGCATGCTCCAAGGGGGGTAGATTGGTAGGAAAAGACCATCGCTTGTCCCCGGCCGCCACTCATAAGGAAGACAATGAATAAATAAATCATGATCCGACTTCATCACATAACAGTTCACCATACGTGCATACATGCTACGGGAATCACAAACTTTAACACAAGTATTTTTACCAATCCACAATTACTCACTAGCATGACTCTAATATCACCATCTTTATATCTCAAAACAATCAAAAGGTATCAAACTTCCCATAGTATTCAATGCTCTTTATATGAAAGTTGTTATTATATCCTTGGATGCCCATCATATTGGGACTAAATTCATACCCTAAGAAAATTACCATGTTGTTTAGAGACTCTCAGAATAATATAAGTGAAGCATGAGAGTTCAATAATTTCTATAAAATAAAGCCACCGCCGTGCTCTAAAAAGATATAAGTGAAGCACTAGAGAAAATTGCCTAGCTCAAAAGATATAAGTGAAGCACATAGAGTATTCTAATAAATTCACGATTCATGTGTATCCCTATCAAAAGGTGTGTATAGCAAGGATGATTGTGGCAAACTAAAAAGCAAAGACTCATATCATACAAAGCGAAACACATATCATGTGGTGAATAAAAATATAGCCTCAAGTAAATTTACCGGTAGACGAAGACGAAAGAGGGGATGCCATTCAGGGCATCCCCAAGCTTAGATGCTTGGTTGTCCTTGAATATTACCTTGGGGTGCCTTGGGAATCCCCAAGCTTAGGCTCTTTCCACTCCTTATTCCATAGTCCATCAAATCTTTACCCAAAACTTGAAAACTTCACAACACAAAACTCAATAGAAAACTCATGAGATCCGTTAGTATAAGAAAATAATCACCACTTTTGGTACTGTTGTGAACTCGTTCTTTATTTATGTTGGTGTAATATCTACTGTATTCCAATGTATCCATGGTTCATACCCCCCGATACTACCCATAGATTCATCAAAATAAGCAAACAATGCATAGAAAATAGAATCTATCAGAAACAGAATAGTCTGTAGCAATCTATAAACTTCGAATACTTCTATAACTCCATTTTTTTGAAAGATTAGGACAACATAGGCAATTTGTATATCAATCTTTTGTAAAAAAAATCAGAATTTTATCACGCTTCTGTGATTTTTAAGAGTTCTATAACTGGGTACAAAAGTTCCTGTTTTTCAGCAAGATCAAATCAACTATCACCGTAAGCCATCCCAAAGGTCTTACTTGGCACAAACACTAATTAAAACGCCAAAACACAATTACTACAAAGGTAATAATGTGTATTTCAACAATAGTAGCAAAACAATAAACACAAAACTAAAATTGGGTTGCCTCCCAACAAGCGCTATTGTTTAACGCCCCTAGCTAGGCATAAAAACATAGATCTAGGTATAGTCATCTTTGGTATGCAACCCATGAGTACTCTCATAATAGATTAATATGGAAATTTAATTTTATTTCTTGGAAAGTGTTCCATGCCCTTACTTAATGGAAATTTAAATATAATGTTTCCTTCTTTCATATCAATAATTGCACCAATCGTTCTAAGGAAAGGTCAACCAAGAATAATAGGACATGTAGGATTGCAATCTATATCAAGCACAATAAAACCTATGGGCACATAATTCCTATTTTCAACAATAGGAACATCATTAATCCTTCCCGTAGGTTTTTTTAATAGTGGAATCCACAAGATGCAAATTTAAAGAGCAATCATCAAATTCACGGAAAAACCTAGCACATCACATAAAGTTTTCGGAATCGTGGAAACGCTATCACCCAAATCCCACAAAGCATGGCACCTCATAATCCTTAAATTTAATCTTAATTGTAGGTTCCCACTCATCATAAAGCTTTCTAGGGATAGAAACTTCCAACTCAAGTTTTTCTTCAAAAGATTTCATCATAGCATCAACGATGTGTTTAGTAAAAGCTTTATTTTGATTATAAGAATGAGGAGAATTCAACATGGATTGCAACAATGAGATACATCTATCAAAGAACAATTATCATAATTAAATTCCTTAAAATCCAAAAGAGTGGGTTCATTGCTACTTAAAGTTTTGACCTCTCCAATCCCACTTTAATCAATTTTTGCATCAAGATCTATAAACTTTGAATCATTGGGGTGCCTTTTAGCTAAAGTTGACTCATCTCCAGTCCCATCAAGATGTATATTAGAAAACAAAGATTCAATAGGAGTCACATAAATCACTTTTAGATCTTCATCATTATTTTCACAAGAAATCTAAGAACACGCATTTACAAACCAATCTCGCTTAGCATGCATCCTAGCGGTTCTTTCTTTACATTCATCAATAGAATTTCTCATAGCTTTTAGAGACTCATTAATATCATGCTTGGGTGGAATATATTAATTTTCAAAGAATCAATCTCAAGATAAATTCTATCCACGTTCCTAGCCAAATCATCAATCTTAAGCAATTTTCGTCAACCATAGCACTGAAATTCTTTTGAGAACTAATAAATTCTTAAATATTGTTCTCAAGATCAGAGGTCATCTTATTATAATTTCCATAATAATTATTGTAGGAACTACCATAATTATTAGAGGAATTACTAGGAAACGGCCTAGGGTTGAAATTACCTCTATATGAGATATTACCAAAATTGTTCCTACCAACAAAATTCACATCCATAGATTCATTATTCTTCTCAATCAAAGTAGACAAAGGCATATCATTAGGATCGGTAGGAGCACTCTTACTAGCAAACAATTTCAAGTTCATCCATCTTCCACTCAAAACATTAATTTCTTCAATCGCATGCACCTTTTTACTAGTAGAGGATCTTTCGGTATGCCACTGAGAGTAACTAGCCATGATATTATCTAGGAGTTTAGTAGCTTCTCCTAATGTGATTTCCATAAAAGTACCTCTCGCGGCCGAATCTAAAATATTTCTAGACGCAAAATTCAATCCGGCATAAAAAATTTGGATGGTCATCCATAAACTTAAACCATGAGTAGGGCAATTATTATCATCAATTTCATCCTCTCCCAAAATTGTGCAACATGTTCATCATCAAGTTGCTTAAAATTCATTATATCGTTTCTAAGGGAGATGATCTTAGCTGGAGGAAAATACTTGGAAATAAAAGCATCTTTACACTTATTCCATGAATCAATACTATTTTTAGGCAAAGATGAAAACCAAGTTTTAGCACGTTCTCGTAGTGAGAACAAAAATAGCTTCAATTTAACAATATCATTATCCACATCTTTCTTCTTCTTGATATCACACAACTCAATGAAAGTATTTAGATGGGATGCGGCATCTTCACTGGGAAGGCTAGAAAATTGATCTTTCATAACAAGATTCTACAAAGCGGCATTAATTTCATAAGATTCCACACTAGTGGCGGGAGCAATAGGAGTACTAATAAAATCATTATTATTAGTATTGGTAAAGTCACACAACTTGGTATTCTCTAGAGTCATCGTGACAAAGCAAGCAATCTAGCAGACGAGCAACCAAAAAGCAAACGAAAAGACGAACGGGAGAAAGGCGAATAAAAGGGTAAATCTGTTAGTGTTTTTGTGAAAACATTTTAGAAGTGGGGGAGAGGAAAATGAGAGGCAAATGGAAAATAATGTAATGCAAGAGATGAGATTTTATGATGGGTACTTGGTAGACTTGATGTAGATCTCCCCGGCAATGGCGCCAGACATTCTTCCTGCTACTTCTTGAGCTTGCGTTGGTTTTTCCCTTGAAGAGGAAAGGGTGATGCAGAAAAGTAGAGATAAGTATTTCCCTTAGTTAAGAACCACGGTATCAATCTAGTAGGAGATACAAGCAAGTCTACAATCTATGCACCTGCATAAACAATCAAACACTTGCAGCCAATGCGATAAAGGGGTTGTCAATCCCTTCACGGTCATTTACAAAGGTGAGATCTGACAAAGATAGATATAAAAGGTTACTAAAATGTAGAAAAAATAAAAGTAAATAAATTGCAGCGAGATATTTTTGGGTTTTTTGGGTTTATAGATCTGAACATATATGATGGAAAATAGACCCGAGGGCCATATGTTTCACTAGAGGCTTCTCTCTTGAAGGAAAATAATACGGTGGGGTAAAAAATTACCGTTAAGTAATTGGTAGAAAAGCGCAAAGTTATGATGATATCCAATGGAATTATTATGAATATAGGCATCACGTCCATGTCAAGTAGACCGACTCCTGCCTGCATCTACTACTATTACTCCACACATCGACCACTATCCAGCATGCATCTAGAGTATTAAGTTCATAAGAACGGAGTAACGCCTTAAGCAAGATGACATGATGTAGAGGGATAAACTCAAGAAATATGATGAAAACCCCATCTTTTTACCCTTGATGGCAACAACACAAATACGTGCCTCGCTACCCCTACTTTGTCACTGGGTGAGGACACCGCAAGATTGAACCCAAAACTAAGCACCTCTCCCATTGCAAGAAAAACCAATCTAGTTGGCCAAACCAAACCGATAATTCGAAGAGAAATACAAAGATATCAAACCATGCATATAAGAATTCAGATAAGATTCAAATAATATTCATAGATAAACTAATCATAAATCTAAAATTCATCGGATCTCAACAAACACACCGCAAAAGAACATTACATCGAATAGATCTCTATGATCGAATCCCCCTCCGGCAGGTTGCGGAAGAGTTGATGTAGAAGCCCTCCGTAATCGAATCCCCCTCCGGCAGGGTACCGAAAAAGGTCCCTAGATGGGATCTCACAGGTACAGAAGGTTACGACGGTGGAAAAGTATTTTGGTGGATGCTTCTGGTAGTTTTGGAATATTTCTGAATTTATAGGCCAAAGATTAGGGTTGGAGGACTCCCGTGGGGCCCACAAGCCAACCGCCCCCCTAGGGCATGCCCTGAGGGCTTTTGGAGCCCTCGGGACTCTTCTGCCTTCCTTTCCAAGTCCCACGTGTGTCTTCTGGTCCAAGAAAAAATCATCGTAAAGTTTTATTCCGTTTGGACTCCATTTGATATTCCTTTTCTGTAAAACTCAAAAACAAAGAAAAAACAGAAATTGACACTGGGCTCTCGGTTAATAAGTTAGTCCCAAAAATAATATAAAATAGCATATTAATGCATATAAAACATCCAATACAGATAATATAGTAGCATGGAACAATCAAAAATTATAGATACGTTGGAGACGTATCAGTGGGTTAGGCTAAAATGTGCTTGTCGTATGCTTCATGATGCTCCCTTTATGTTTCAAATCTTTAATTTTGTGTGAGCATCATTAAAATCATCATGCCTAGCTAAAAAGGTAATCCCTCTGTAAACTAATATAAGAGTGTTTAGATCACTATTTTAGTGATCTAAACGCTCTTATATTAGTTTACGGTGGGAGTATTAAAGAAAAACGCTTGTTGGGAAACAACCCAATATTTATCGCTACTATTTTTGTGTGTCCACCTTATTAATCTAATTTAGTAATCGTGTTTTTTATATTTTATTTCAATAAACTACCAAGTAAAGCCTTTAGGATGATTTGGATGATTGTTTAATTGATGTTGTGAAGAAATAGAAGTTTTTGAGTTCAGTGTTAGAATTGTTATTCTCTACTGGAACGTGATCATTTTTTTAGTTTTTTTACATAGTATTGGGATACAAAAAATTTACATTGTCATAATTTTTCAGAATTTTTGGAGTCACAGAAGTATGATAAAAAAATTAGATATTTACAAACTGTTCTATTTTTGATAGATTAGCATAGTTTGCTTGTTTTGTTTCTATGGCTTATATTGGTCAATATAAATTGTAGAAATGATAGAGTGTAGTAGGCTTTATGTGAGAACAATAATGAATATTTTCTTGACAGTACCAAAGTGAATGATTTGATCGTTATCATACTAACCTATCTCACGAGTTTCATAAGTTTTGTGTGATTCAAGTTTTCAAGTTTTGGGTGAGATACCGATGTGAGGAGAATAAGGAGTGGCAAGACCCTAAGCATGGGGATGCGCAAGGTACCCCAAGGTAATATTCAAGGAAGACTCAAGCATCTAAGCTTGGGGACACCTCGTATGGCATCCCCTCTTTCGTCTGCATTATTATCAATAACCTCACTTGGAACTATATTTTTATTCTTCACATAATGTGTGTTTTGCTTGGACCGTCTTTTCATTTAGTTTGATATTTGAATAAAATACTCGTTTCTAAAATTTTGATTTGGAGAGTCCTCACATATCTACTTAATTGTTTGACTACTCATTGATCTTCACTTATATCTTTTGGAGTAGTTTTTCATACACTCTTGTGCTTCACTTATATCCTGATAGTAAATTGCTGAATGAATTGAATGTCATAAATCTGAAATTATACATGTTCCATATGCTTAGTAGTAGTTTCACATTGGGTTTATAAAGTAAAATCTATTGAAATTTTACAATCTTAATATTGGTCATACAAGAAATTCATGAATGATTAGTATATGGAAGAGAAACTTCACATACAAATATATTATCTTGGACATCTTTTATGATTGTGAATACCCATTAATTATTTTCAAACTTGATCAAATTAGTTGAAGTTTGACAAGGAAGACAGCGTAATAAGTCATGGTTGGGTATATTTTCATAGAAGTTATATTGTTATGTATCCTCCAACATGTGGTGCTTGTTTATAATCTTTGCTAGCCAAAAATTTATGTACTAGGCGGGAATACTGCTTGTGCATCCAAAATCCTTGAGCCAAGTTTCTTCCATGAGTGTCCACCATACTACCTATATATGGTATTACCCTGCCGTTCTAATAAATTTGCATGTGCCATCTCTAAAATCTTCAAATAAACATCTTTTTTGTGTGCTCGTACCGCTCATGGAGCGATGGGGTGGTCAATATCTTCCAAGCTAAGTGGGTTATTCTCAAGACAAGAGTTTATTCACTTGTCTTGCATGAGAGAGGCTGGTTGTGAGAACCAGAATTAACTTCCAAACCCTCCTGTGTATATTTGTCAACCCCAGGATCATTTTTGACAACATAGCGAAATGGTATCATTGCACAGTACATAAATGTATTACAAGTTTAACAAATATTGCCAAAAGGCATACATAGAGAAAATGTCTCATGACATTTGTTACATTCAGAAAACAGCGGAAAGTAAAATGCATAGCGACTCCATCTCAGCCACAGGTAGTCGATGTAGTCCACGTGACCTCACTCCTACGGGTCGCCATAGTAGTCAGTCATCACCTTCGTCTTCATGAAAATCTGTTGTTCAACAAAATTATTGCCATGAGTAATTACATACTCAACATGCCTCCTTCAGAGAAGGACCTAATAGCTACATGTGGCTTCAAAGGAAGGTGTATGGCTCATTTGCATAAATGCTAATTTTGTTTGGAAAATAAAGCAGTTGGATAAAAGCAGGTTTTGATGAAAACATGTTTTATTTCTAGAATAACTTTCATCAAAGTGAGGATCCCCAATCAACTCACACTCTTCATAGGTTCCAAGAATAGGGGCAAAGAGGGAATAAGCAAGACATGTCCTGTATATCAAGAAAGATTCATGTGTCGTCCATGACCATGGACACGGCTATTCGAATAGTTTTACACTCTGGACAGGTTGTACACTTTACCCACACGACACAATCCCGACTTATTGCCACTAGCCTTCGCTAGCATAGTTCACCATTTGGTATATCGGCAGGGGGATTGTGACGAGGTCTTTGTACTAGATCCCCCAAAGATGTGACATGTCCATCGGGCCTGGCGCACGGAATTGAGAGTATGTCCTCAAACCGGTTCCCCCATCTGTGCCGAGGATACTCCCCATAGGGCAGCTATCCCATCTGCGGTACGACGACGTCAACACCTAAGGCTGACTAGCTTACTTGACCAAGCCAGTGCCCATATAGCATGTGGTTGTACTGTTACAAAATCTTCAAATCCGAGACTTATTAGGCCTCATGCGGCACGGACGACTGATTGCTCCCTTCAGCTCATGAAGGGCAGCCAATCGCTCCTTCAATCCTTGATTCAGCTGTCGCTCATGCAGTATTCAGATGGTAAGTTTCACCTAGAGTAGAAGAGGATAGAGAAGGTCAACAAGGCCAACTTGCCTGGCTCAGTGATAAGTTTCAACTATCAATGACTCAGAGGTCATTCAACAAAGCACCTATAGGGTGATAAGCATGGTTAAGCATTTCTACTCTACCAGAATACTATATACTTCTACTCAGGTGTCAAGTAAATAGGCGACAAGCGGATCAAGGTAATGTGTCAATCGACATGGTAGCTACGAGAGTAAAAATCATGCATGTAGTAACCATAAAACACAATGCAATTTTGTAAACATAGGATAAGCATGATCAAAGAAGAAGGCATTCCTTCGTTGTCGAGTCCTTCTTCGGTAACCTGGGTATCTCCATGACCAACATCGTCACTCTCTACTCGTCTTAATGATAGCAAATGAAAAACAAATAAATATCAAAGACGAAGTAAATCCAAATAACATCCAAAACATATTAAGAGTGGATGGCTACAATTTTCTTTACTTTATTGTTTTTTTGTTTTATTATCTATCTATCACTACGAGATTTGATCCTTGCAATCAACCGCCAAGGGATTGACAACCCCTTGTTTGCATTGGGTGCAAGTATTTGTTATTTTGTGTGTAGGTACTGCTCACGAGGTGTTGCTTGGTTCTCCTACTGGATTGATAACCTTGGTTCTTAACTGAGGGAAATACTTATCTCTACTGTAGTGCACCATCCTCTCCTCTTTGGGGAAATCCCAATGCAGCTCACAAGTAGCATGGTTAAAAGTTGATCACAAGGATATTGACTCGATTGCATGTTGACGTGAATCATTGCAAGAAATTACAGGTGGCCTAAATGACCAATGAGGTAAAAATATGTGTTGAGAACTTTATAAAAGTTATGATACTTTTCATCAGCATATTACCTTTGTATTTATTGTTATAATTCATTTTAGAGTTTGTACACTCCAAGCCCCTTGCATATAAGTTGCAAGGAGATTGTTCATAAGAGAACAATAGTTGTTTGATGTTATGAACAAAACGCCATACTCCTATTACTAATATGATGTGTGTTATGAATATTGATGATAAAAATTAAACATCTAGAACACTTACGCTAAATGTCGCAAGACTAAAATAATAATGACACGTCCATTTTGCATCATGTTTTCCTATTGTTACTTATTATATTTTGGATTGTTATTTCACTTTATGATGCAATTCTTATGCCTTTTCTCTCTTATTTTACAAGTTTCCACATGAAAGGGAGATTGTCTGCAGCTGGAATTCTGGACTGGAAAGGGCTACAGTAGAGATAGCTATTCTGCACAACTCCAAATGACCTAGAAATTTACAAAGAATTTTTTGGAATATATAAAAATATTGGTGAAAAAAATACCAGGAGGGGAACCACCAGGAAGCCACAAGCCTGGAGGGTGCGCCCCCAAGCTTGTGGTGCCCCTGGCAGGCCTCTGGAGCCCATATTCTCCTATATGATGCCATTTGCCCTAGAAAAAAATTAGAAGAGGACTTTTGGTATGAAGCGCCACCGTCTCGAGGTGGAACCTAGACAGGAGCAATTTTGCTCTCTGGCAGAGCGATTCTACTGGGGAAACTTCCCTTCGGGAGGCAGAAGTTAAAGCCATCAACATCACCAACAATCCTCTCACTGTGGGAGGACCAATCTTCATCAACATCTTCACCAGCACCATCTCATCTCAAACCCTTGTTCATCTCTTGTACTTAATCTTTGTCTCAAAACCTCAGATTGGTACCTATGGTTGCTAGTAGTGTTGAGTACATCTTGTAGTTAATGCTAGTTGGTGATGTGGAGTAATAAGTAGATGATGGGTTGCTAGAGTGATAGAAGCTTAAACCCTAGTTTATGCATTATTCTGTAAGGGTTTGATTTGGATCCATATGTTTGATGCTATGGTTAGACTTATCTTAATTCTTATTTCGTAGTTGTGGATGCTTGCGGGAGGGGGTAATCATAAGTGGGTTGCTTGTTCAAGTAAGAACAACACCCATGCATCGGTCCACCCACATATCAAATTATCAAAGTAGCGAATGCAAATCAACTAAACATGATGAATGTGACTAGATGACAATTATCGCGTGTCCTCCAGAGCACTTTGCTTTATATAAGAGAACTTTCAGGCTTGTCCTTTGCTATAAAAAGGATTGGGCCACCTTGCTACACCTTTGATACTATTGTTACTTGTTACCTCTTACTAATTATCTTGCTACAAAACTATCTATCACTATTACCTATAGCACTTGCAGAGAATACCTTGATGAAAACTACTTGTCATTTCCTTCTGCTCCTCGTTGGGTTTGACACTCTTACTTATCGAAAGGACTACAATTGATCCCCTATACTTGTGGGTCATCAAATAGCACATATGTGTGACACTGCATTTTGTCACATTGGAGAAACCAACATGGAGAAATTCCACCTTAATGGATGAAGTCATCTATATGAATCATCTGACACTTGTAGCTTTCGTCCAAATAGTGAAGTAAACTAAAATACCGTTCACATGCCATAAAAGGATGAGCAACAAATAATTGGAAATATGCATATTGATGTGCGTAGTCAATAAGAGTTGTTGCAAGCAGTGGATTTATCTATCTTCTAGAATGACTCAGGTAGATATTTATATTTACTTATTGAGACATAAATCTGGATCCTTCGAAAAAAATCAAAAGGTTTTTCGGGATGAAGTAGAACTTATTGTAACAAAATTGTGTTTCTACAATTGGATTGCAGAAAGAAATATGTTACAAGTTTAGCGAATGTTTGATGAGCTGTGAAAAGAACTTTATAGCTTGCACTTCCCAGAACATTACTAAGAGTAGAATGTTTTGAGTAGATATAATCAAGATATGTATGACATGGTGAGATCAAAGATGTCATTAAATCATTTTTCCAATATAATTTTTAATGTCATGCTTTAGACATTATGGCTTTACATTGAAAAGGAGCACCATCAATCTGAAAGACAAGTGCTACTTTGTAAGTTATCCCAAACGGCTGGGTGTTCCTCTATCACTATGCCGAGGCAAAGTGTCTTGCCTTAGTGTGCAGAAATTTTGAAGAAAGTGTTTTCCACAAAAGAGTAAATGGGAGGATAGTGCAAATCGATGAGATTGCAAAATCTTCATGATCAGGTCAAAGAAAACAAACACTAGAAGTGGTTCTAAAATTTCTTACCGCAACTGATATAGAAGCCTCTACATAAGATATGGAGACTTCGGTCGAATGTGCAGCTGAACTATATAGGTTGGAAAAATTCGGACAGACCTTCATGGTGTGTAGACAAAACATTATTGTAACAATTAATGAACCTATAATTCACAGATAAGCATTTATGGGCCCTAACTCCAGAAATTGACTATATGTCAAAATAATCCGAGATAGTATCCATACACATAATTCAAGTTTAGAACTTGATTCCCTTCGAAAGACTTAGAGTCCAAAGAATGCTAATGGATCTATAAACTAATAAAGATAAAAAGATTTTATAATGCTTGACTTGTTACAAATAGTTTATGACAAGATCAATAAGTTGACTATGACGAGATTGTCTCATAATAGCAATACTTAAAGTCAGTTCAGGTCAAACTAGCAATTACTAAATATTTCAATTATGAAATATAATAGATGGATGTCAAAATGATTCCCATGAGATGGAAATAGAACCAAGGTTGTATATTTGATACGGTCCAAGATAATTTTGTCGATCCAGAGGATGCTAGTAAGTGTGCAAACTTCAAGAGTTCCTATAATGATCTGAAGCAAGCATAGTGGAGTTGGAATCTTCGTACGGATGAAATAGTCAAATAAATTGATTTCATCAAGTAAAGCGAAGATACTTGTATTTACAAGAAAGTAAGTGGGAGCATGATAATATTTCTAAACACTATATGTGCATGACATAGTGTTAACTGGAAATTATATAAATTTCTTGACACAGATTAATACTTTATTGAAACTAGTTTTTCAGTAAAGTACTTAGTTAATATATATAGTCCTATTATTAGGCATAATGATCTATGGAGATAGTAGTGTCTAATTGGGCGTAGCAAAAATACGCATTGACAGAATACTAAAGCAGTTTAGTATGAAATACACAAGAAGAGTTTCTTGTCAAAGTCACGTGCAAGGAGTTTTAAGCAAGAATCAGTATCCTAAAGTACCGACAAGCAAAATACGGGATATCCATCACACTTGTGTTAAATATGTTCCATGATGTGTAAACAGCCAGATATGTTCAGTAATCCAAGTAATTTGTGAGTAAAGTTATCAGAATGGTGAAATTGTTGATCATAGGACAATAGTGAAAATATTGTTAAATAATACTAACAACATTTTTCTCGCATATGGAGAAGATGAAGAGGTTCTTGTAAGGAGTTACATCAATACATGTTCATTGTAAGTAGTACATCAACAAAGATCGTCATCGGTGCTCTAAGAGATTTTCGGTTTCAGTTAAATGACTAATGGTGGCACAGTAAGTTGGAGTTGGTCCAAGAAAGTTACTTGTGAATTCTATAACAGAAGGCTGAGTATATTATTGCTTTAGAAGCAAAAATACAGGATGATGAATGGAATGTTCATTTATGAACATGGTATGGTTTCTAAATGAATGTGCCAATGGAACACTCTTCTCAGTAGTGATTCCATAGCTCAATTTAAGGAATCAAAATTTCTTATAGTGAGTCAATATTGACAAAGCATGTTTCAGACAAATTATGAATTCTAGTGAAAGCATGATAGATGCACAGAAATGCAAATGATACACGCGGATCTGGAGTTGTCAAGATTTGATAGGATGAAGGCCATACCACAAGCAAAGCATGAAGAGATACCAGATTGCTATTGGTGTTAAATAAAAAAGTGTTAACTATATTATTTACTCTAGTGCAAGTGGGAGACTGTTAGAAATATGCCATAGAGGCAATAATATTGTATTATTATATTTCTGGTTTCATAATTAAGAGTTTATATTTCATGCTATAACTGATATGATCCTGGAATATGCGATTCAGTGGAAAACTCATATGCACGTGTGGAATGATAAACAGTAAAAATATAGGTTCCCAATCTTGCCTCTAAGACTGGATCAAGTGTTGGTGGTGATCATGTCTTCTGTATCTCAAGATATCATTATGATAGTCCTGAAACAACATTGAGAGTATGACGTTAGAAGAACAATCATATTGAATCGACCCAAACTTGTTTGTTGTACTTTGAGATAATATCGTCTAAAACCAATTGTTATAGCACGGAGTGTTAGCATGTGCTTTAGTTCCTCAGACCATGAGAGTATCTTTGTCACTTCCTATCATACGATGGAGTTTGGGTTTGCTCAAATGTCATCTATAACTAGGTGATCATAACGACAACTTACGAGTTCATAGAGAAGTTTGTCAAGGGACTAGATAGCTCGAGAGTGGAATTGGCTCCTCCGATGATGGAGATATATTCTTAGGGCCCTCTCAGCGTGATGACATCCATCATCGTATGGCCATACATAGGTGACTGCGTCATGGGGATGCCGGAACACTTCAACGAGAAAGAAGAACAAAACCGGTAACGGGATCAACGGTATAGTGAGCATGTTCATGACTCGGGAGGATACCGATGCACCCCGGGTTTTGTAAAGTATTGAGAAGTAGGGGAATATCACATAATAACCAACGGTTCACTCAAATGTCATTCGTGTAATCATAGGGATTGATATGGACGTCCGTGGTTCCGCTATCGGTCATTAAATTAAGGGGTTTCATTCATGTCCATGATTTACCGAACCTACAGGGTAATCATGGTCTACTAAGTGTTAGTAGGATGAGAGTATCGAGGATTTATTTGTGGAATTGTTTCATAATATTCAGAATAGTTTTGAGAGGAACCGCAAGCGTTTCGGGGTCACCGGAAGGCTTTCAGTGTTTATCGGGTAATACAGGGTATTCCCGATAATTAATATATAGGTGGAAAATGTTTTCGGTATATAAGGCTCTAGTAATTATTTTAAGGCTTTTATATTTTATTAAATACCACGGGCCTTAAAAGGCCAAGCGGTGGAAGGTAACTTGGGCCACAAAGGCCCAAGTGAAATTGGTGCCCCCCTTTCCTTATGGGGGGGGGCGAATTGGAGTAGGGGAGGAGTCCAACTCCTCCTCCCATGGCTAGTGCCCCAAGGAGAGTCTTTCCCTCCTTGGTGGCTGCCCCTCCCTCCTCCTCTAACCTATATATACTTGAGGTTGGCCCTATTGCATACACAAGTTTTGGAGCCTCCTCTGGTTCATCTAGTTCTAGTTCTAGTTGGTCCTAGTTCTAGTTGGTCCTAGTTGACTAATTAGAGCTTGACCAGGTTCCTCTAATCCTCATAGATAGAAGCCAAGTGTGGTTCTAATCTCGTCCCTCTATTTCTTTGGCGACGATTAGATCTGGATGGCGAAGCGCTGCCCGATCGTCAAGATCGTATGCTTCAACCAAGTAGAGAGGTTGTGCTTTCGGTCTTCTATTCGGGGGATCTTTCGACCGTGGTTTGCGGGATCATCATCAATGGTTCAAGGGACTCCAAGTACGATCTACACTGACTCATCTACTTCTGCTGCAACTCCAGAGTCGGTAATGATCGTTGATCGAAACCCTATATGCATCTTCGTATTGTTCCTGGGTGTTCCAACACTGAGAAGAGCAGCATGACCGCTAACCTTGTTATTGGTGATGCTGAGATGAAGGATGCTCGCTATTGTATATTTCCTATTGTCATTTTAGTATGTCATTATTAAGAATGGTGGATCGACATTGTCAACGGCATTTTCCAAAGTACCAGAATAACTGGTCGGTGATGTACGTGGATTTGTATGAGAGTTGGTCGTAATTGAAGTTATCGAACGGGCATTGGGGAGCAATTTTACCCAGGTTTGGACCCTTGCGGTGCAAGTAAAAACTGTAATCCCATTTGTCGGGGATTATATAAGGAAAAATATATCCACGAGTACAATGTGTGGGTCCACCAATTCCAATTTGAGGCACTGGTTTTTGAGTTGGTCAAACTAGACACAATGTCTTAGATCGTATTTAATCTAGGATAAACGAGGGCTTTGATTTTGCCATCTTCGTCATGGAAGTAAAAGTTATCCGCCCTCTGGTTCTAGGGTATTTATAGCCGACCTTGGTAAATTTGGACCCTTCCTGTCTTGATCTCATATGTTTAGTCCAATCAGTCTCCTTTTGTTCTAGCAGCTGGACACCTTACTCCACAGGACTCCAGGGGCTACCTGTTTGGAGAACATTATTTGCCCGAAGATGGGTTCCTTGTTGAATCTTGATGTGGACCAAGATGGCTTACCCAGGGGGCATGCATGGCATGATGTGGGCAATATCCCACTTCTCATCGACAAGCCACCCATCTGTATCTGTAATGGAGCTGCTTGGTGTGTTGCCTTCTTTGTTTCCCAAAGCAACAAGTCGATTTTGTTTTCTGAGGGCATGTTTGTTTAGGCCTATAACGCCTTTTTCCAGATAACATTTTGTTTCTTGGTCGATCATCCTTTTACTGAGTTCCTGATCATTAATTGAATAATTTATGTGCTTGTGACATGCCCTTAATGCGAGCCCGGGCTAAATTACAAATGGTGGTGTTTGGTGTAATTCCTCATGCCAGGTGTGCCAATCACACCATTTTTCTCCATCTGCTCATTTAGGTTTCTGAGGAGTTCTTTGAGGGTTTTGTGCTATAAAGCCTTGGCCTCTCTCTATGAAAGGATTTACCTGCCCTACCGAAATCCCATCACCACGCCCTCTACATATATAAGTTACCTCTAGTGAAATATATTCGCGAACACCTTAATTTGATGCCAGTTTATAAATGACATTGCAAAAGCTGATGGGTCTGAATTACCCCAACTAATCTGGACTAGCCACTTTGAGTATTAGAACAATAAATGTTCTGTAGATGCTCTACAAAGAATCTTCTCCTACTAGTTCCCACAATACTGTCGCAACCACCTCAGTCCCACATATGTTGCAATTCCACTGGTAAAAAATGTGCTTGCAGCTCGTCCAGACCAGGGGCTTTCATGGGAAAAATATAGAAGAGTGTCTATTTCACCTCATCGCATGTGAAGGGCAATGTAAACTTTTCATCATCGCATGTGTTACCCTAGCTGGTATTGTGCCCAAAACCACGCCCTTTTGATTTCTTCCCTCTGATCGGTAGAGGTGCTTGTGAAATTCAGTCGTAGTCTACCTCATCTTAGAATTACTCTATGTAAATAATCATTGAGTTTCTTCAACCAGTAATTTTATTCTTCTTTTTTCTTACACTAGCTTAGAGATGAAAATGCTTGTTCTACCCCCCATCCAATAACCATTCAATATGAGAATGTTGACGCCACATTACCTCTTCTTAACGTTGAAGCTCTATGAGATGGTTGGTGTTGGGGATATAACTACTAGTATGACCCGCCAAAGGCAGCCGGGTTATACTTACAAGTATTCTTGAAGACAGAAGCTCAAGCTTGAAGACGACGGCTTAGTAAAGGCCCAACGGCCCAGAGGTGACCTAAGGCCCGTAGTGTTAAACCGCCTTGATCATGTAATTTGTACTGTAAGGCAAGAAAGATTAAGAGACCGAGCCGGATACAATCTATAAG
This sequence comes from Triticum aestivum, assembly GCF_018294505.1. Taxonomy (NCBI): domain Eukaryota; kingdom Viridiplantae; phylum Streptophyta; class Magnoliopsida; order Poales; family Poaceae; genus Triticum; species Triticum aestivum. The sequence goes on from NC_057813.1 coordinate 384,700,447, forward strand.
CCGGCCGGGACTCTGTCGAGCCGCTAGGCGTCGACCCCAGTATATAAGGGGGCGACTCAGTGGCAGTTCAGGGCATGAAACAATGACTCGAGAGCTAGGTCAAGCGATTCTGCTTCCTGGTTATCGAGACATACATAATCCCAATCACAACTAGACGTAGGCTTTTACCTTCATCGTAAGGGGCCGAACTAGTATAAACCTCTCGTGTCTCTTGTCCTGATTAACCCCTTCAAGCTTCCTAGTTGCGATGGATCCACGACTAAGTCCTTTCACTAGGACATCTGACGTGAAAATTCCACGACAGTTGGCGCCCACCGTGGGGCCAGCGCATGGTGGATTTGAGTTCTTGAAGGGCAGCTTTGAAGGGCTCAAGGGATACGCTGTGGGCCGGATGACCAAGAGTCGTCGCGGCAAGCTCTACATCGACGACACAGGATGGGGCCCCGAGGCCGGCTCAATTGAGTACGGGTACCGGGTCCCCTTCAGCGGAATCCACGTCTTCATCGGCAAGATCGGCGAGCCGGGCCCTGAGCCGGACATCTGCACCGACCTCGTCAAAACGGCTCAGCGTGCGAGACCCGCTCGGTCTATTCTTGCTGTGAAGCGTGCCTTCATGGGATGCATCCACGGAGGGCTCTCTGAAGGATCTACCTCTGGTGGTGAGGTGGCCATCTACTCTGACGGTGAGTCGTCCACAGGTGAGACGGATTCATTGTACCAAGTGCGGGGTGGCGGGCTCGGCGGCTGTTCTGATGGCAGCAGTATTCCGGATTGTCTTGAGCCGTCATGCAGGGTCGGGATCTTCATGGCGGGAACCCAACCCATCCAAGACTCCACAACTGCAGCAGCAGTAACCTCCGGGTCAACGGCAGCCAGGGCAGGAGGTCCTGTGCGTTCACCGGCTTAGGTGTTAATGGATCTCACTGACAAATTGACCACCCTGTTAACAACCATAGTCAGCCCGGCGGATCAAGCCAATCATGATGCGGAGGTGGCACAGTTAAAGTTGGATATGGCGCAAGCTAAGGAGGACCTGGCAGCAGAAGATGTTCGGATAACCATAGAGCGGGCGGCTCTAGACGTCCAGGCTCAGCATATTCAGGCGCACGCTTTCCGGCTTATGCAAGACCAGAACGCAGCTAATGAGGTCATGAGGAGAAGGCATCAGAAGACCCAGTCTCGACTTCCCCGGGTTTATGACCCTCGGAACCTTTTTAACACGCCAGGAGCAGGGCCCAGTAACCCGTCGTGGCTCGTCCCGCAGACGGGCAACCCGCCATGGCTCCCTCCGCGCACAGGGCCAGACCATGTTGCGACACCCGGGGACGGAGCACCATTTCAGTTACCGGTGATGGGACCTCCCCATGTGAACATGGCGCCACCTCAGTACGTACCAACCCCGCCGGGTCATTACTCCAATGTAACGCCCTCGATGCGGCTATATCTCCCACGTGTCGAAGCACGACTTAGAGGCATAACCGCATTGAAAGCAATGTCGCAAGTGAGGTAATCTTCACACAACCCATGTAATACATAAGGGAAAGAGATACATAGTTGGCTTACAATCGCCACTTCACACAATTACATGAATAAAGCATTACATCATCCAGATACAATCAAGGTCCGACTACGGAACCAAAATAAAAGAAGAACCCCAAATGCGACAAAGGTCCCCGATCGACCCCAACTGGGCTCCACTATTGATCAACTAGAACGAAACAACACAAAGGGCAAGATCTTCATCGAGCTCCTCCTTGAGCTTGGTTGCGTCATCTGCACGGTAACATAGGCACCTGCAAACTGGTTTTGGAAGTATCTGTGAGCCACGGGGACTCAGCAATCTCGCACCCGCGAGATCAAGACTATTTAAGCTTATAGGTAAGGTAAGGTAATGAGGTGGAGCTGCAGCAAGCGACTAGCATATATGGTGGCTAACATACGCAAATGAGAGCGAGAAGAGAAGGCAAAGCACGGTCGATAAAGGTATGATCAAGAAGTGATCCTGGACTACCTACGTCAAGCATAACTCCAACAACCGTGTTCACTTCCGGACTCCGCCGGAAAGAGACCATCACGGTTACACACACGGTTGATGTATTTTAATTAAGGTCAACTTCGGGTTTTCTACAACCGGACGTTAACAAATTCCCATCTGCCCATAACCGCGGGCACGGCTTTCGAAAGTTCAAATCCCTGCAGGGGTGTCCCAACTTAGCCCATGACAAGCTCTCACGGTCAACGGAGGAATAGACCTCCACCCGAGACGTTCCGATCAGACTCGGTATCCCGGTACAACAAGACATTTCGACAGGGTAAAACTAAACCAGCAACACCGCCCGAATGTGCCGACAAATCCCGATAGGAGCTGCACATATCTCTTTCTCAGGGCACACTCAGATGAGCAAGCTACAAGTAAAACCAACCCTCGAGTTTCCCCGAGGTGGCCCGCAGCAGGGCTCAGTTCGGACCAACACTCAGAGGAGCACTGGCCCAGGGGGGGTTAGAATAAAGATGACCCTTGAGTCTGCAGAACCCAAGGGAAGGTGGTAGGTTGTTAGTGCAAATGGTAAAACCAATGTTGGGCATTGCTGGAAGAGCTTTACTTAAGGCGAACTGTCAAGGGGTTCCCATTATAGCCCAACCGTGTAAGGAACGCAAAATCCGGGAACATAACACCGATATGACGGAAACTAGGGCGGCAAGAGTGGAACAAAACACCAGGCATAAGGCCGAGCCTTCCACCCTTTACCAAGTATATAGATGCATTAATTAAGTAAGATATATTGTGATATCCCAACAAGTAAACATGTTCCAACAAGGAACAACATCTCCATGTTCCAACAAGGAACAAACTTCAATCTTCACCTGCAACTAACAACGCTATAAGAGGGGCTAAGCAAAGCGGTAACATAGCCAATCAACGGTTTGCTAGGACATGGTGGGTTAGAGGCTTGGTCAAGCAATATGGGAGGCATGACAAGCAAGTGGTAGGTATCGCAGCATAGGCAAGCAAAAGAGCGAGCAAACTAGCATAGCAAAGATAGTCGTGATTTCGAGGGTATGATCATCTTGCCTGAAATTCCGCAAGGAAGAAGAACGAATCCAAGAAGAAGACAAACGGTCGTAGACGAACAAATCCTCACAACTCCGGAACGAAACCGGAGCTAACGAGAGAAGCAACCCGGAAAGAAACAAACAACATAGTAAACACACAAGCATAAACAAGTCATGATGCACAAACAAGTATGATGCATGTCCGGTTTAATGAGGCATGGCATGGCAAAGTGCAACAAACAATACTACAAGTTAAGTGGAGCTCAATATGCAACGAGGTGCATGTTGACGGAACACCACATCAATTATTTAGTTATCTCTCGTTTAAGCTACCCAACAATATTAACTGTTGTTAAACATGGCAAGAGGTGAAGCATAATATAAACTATACCATCTAAACAATTTAAATGGGGCCGGATATAAAAACAACAAATCCGGTAAATCCCCATATGCATTTAGCAATTTAATGCAACAACAAGTTTAAACATTTTAAATGTTGTTATCATGATGCGGATGACATATACAAGTTTTATGCAATTTTATGAAAATGTTGACATGAGCATGTTATGAAGCATTTGGTCACCATGGCGGAACAAAAAGGGTGCCACGGCGGCGAAACAAAAATGGTGCCACGGCAACATATCCGAAAATGATGCCACGGCAACATATCCGAAAATGATGCCACGGCAACATATCGGTTCCGGTAGCTCACGGAGATACCGGTGCAAAAGGAGGCGTGCGGATGCGCGGAACATGCTAGAGATGGTGGGGTGCTCCCGACTACCGGGTGTCCTACCGGATAGTGGCATGGAAACGAGGAACGTGCATGAAACAAACGGGCACGGTGCAAACATATCGTACATCTCATACAACACATGCATTCGGTCCACGGACGGCGTCTCGGGGTTATACCTTCGAAGCGTGCATTCGGGGCGGAACGCTTTTTGTAGAGGAAGTAGTCGTTCACGGGTCGACGGTAGTGGTACAGCTCGTAGACGTTCACGGGTCGTCGTGGAGGTAGACGTTCATGGGTCGTCGTGGGAAGTAGTCGTACACGGCGTAGTGGAAGTCGTTGTTCACGTGGCGACGGTAGTTGTTCAGGTCTTGCGGGTCGTCGTGTAGCCGGACATGTTCGCCGTGGTACACGGTGTAGTCGTACATATCCCGTAGATGTTCAGGGTCGCCGTGAGGAACTTGTCGAAACCAGGGTGCATCTTGGCGGTCTCGTCTCGGCCTTCAACCCAAAACAAAGCAAGGCAAAAGACTCGATGCGGTTCCCGGTGGTCGAACAAGGCAGGGGCAGCTCCGTCACGCGCGTTGCGGGCGGCAGAGGATGAAGCAGAGGAGCAGCACCGCGAGGGAGGGCAGTGACGCAGGCGAGGAGCAGCCCCCGCGGCGGAGCTCCATGGGAGGCAACAGGCGAAGCAGCAAGGAGGAGGAACTCGGGGACGGCTTGGGCAGGGGGTGATGCCGGCGAAGTCAACACGGGGCGGAGCGACGCGAGGTAGGAGAAGCGGGGCTTGACGGGTTCAGGCGAGGTCCAGCGACCGGGCGACGGGGCGCCTCATCCTGGATAAAGCAGAGGACGCCGGGCGCTGGCAGCAAGTAAACGCCATGGGGCGTCTGGCGGCGGCGACGCTTGGCGTCAGGCAGACGAGGAGGCGGGGACGAGGCAGCAAGGCGGCAGGGTCGCGCGCAGGGTGGTGGAGGCGAGATCCTGGCGCGGGGTCGAGGCAGAGGCGACCGACGGGGCAGGAGCAGAGCAGGAGAGACGGGGCGGGAGGAAGGTTGGGCGCGCGGTGCGGCCGGTGCTCGAGGAGGCCGACGGCCATGGCGTCAGGCGGAGCGAGGGAGGAGAGGGAGGCGAGCGTGGGGGGATCGAGGGAGAGAGGGGGTTCGAGCGAGGGAGATGGGATCGGGCTGAGCGAGGGGCGGTGACGGCGCTGAGGGGAAACGGGAGGGAGAGATTGGATCGGGGGATCCGGCTAGGGTTCGGTTAGAGGCGGCTGGGCCTTAGAGGCCGGCCCGGGTAGGGAAGAAAATGGCCAGAGGCCTGGCTGGGCTGCGCTGGAAAACTGCTGTCTCTTATCTATTTCTTCAAACAGAAATAAAAGGACAAAAGTACGGAGTGATTGGAGGGGGTGGTGAGAGATATGAAAATATCCTCAGGACCCTGGAATTATGCCCTATTTAAGAAAATGATTTGGGGGATTTTAGAGGTTGAAAAATAATTCAAGTTTGAATTAAATTCAAACTTGAGCCATTTTAAAACCTAACCAAAACATTTCCAAAAGAGGTGAAATTTGGCGGTGGGGTTTAGGGCAATAAGTTTGACTATTTGGGAGAAAGTGAACATTAAAGGAGAAGGGGGAAAATGGCACTTGTCAAAAGAAGGAAGTGGAGGGAAGGAGAAGGTGGGTGATGCGAGATTCATGCAATTTATTTGGAAGAGTTTTAAAAAAATTAAATGACATGATGGCATGATGCAATGCACATGATGCAAGGATGAATGCAACAAACAAAACAAATCACACGACGAAACTCGGAATAGCTGGAAGTCTTCTGGAGCGTCGGTCTCGGGGCATCACAACACTCCACCACTACGAGAGGATCTCGTCCCGAGATCTAGAATGGCACCGGAGAGAAACGGAAGAGGAAGAGAAGAGGTAAAACTAAGTTGCTTCTTCGACAAAAGAGTGAAACCAAAGAACCTTGAGAGGTTGAAAAGTTGAAAGAAAGGACATAATAGAGTTGAACACAATTGAGAGCACTGCGGTAGAAAATAGAAACAAGGAACACCATGTGAACCTTGGAGGTTGCAAAGATATGAATGACGAGTACAATGGACAAGAAGGAATTGAAATCACTCTGGTTGAAACGAGATAAACAAGGAACAAGGAAGATCAAAATCGGACAGCACTCCGGTTGAAAAGAGATGCAAGACTTGATATGATGAAAAGAACTTGAAAAGAGGATGCACCACTCCGGTTAAATGGATAAGCACGAAAAGAACATGATCCTCCCAATTCGAGATGATGAGTGAAAAGAGCAACATCACAATGCCTCCGGAAGAAAGAATAGAAGATAAATCATTGGAATAACCGAATGGAGAAGAAAATGCCAACTTCTGCCACAAATGAGTTTGGAAAGCATCCTTGCAAAGAAGAATTGAACGGAGTTGTTGGAAAATCAACAACGAAAAGCACAAGCTTGTAGTGGGCTTATGGAAAACATCTCAAAATTATGAGGTGACAACCGGCCACTAACGGAAACAATTGCTTGCTTGAGATTAACGAAGAGATGAAAGCTTGTTCCATCAAGATGGAAAAGAGATAACTTGGGTCATTAATAAGCACCAAAATAGCAACATTCCTTAGGGAAGGCTTTAGGTGAAATCTATACCAAGATAACTCCAAAGAAGAGATTGATGGATTTAAATATCTCATTCTTGACAACATGTGAATCATGAAACATGAACTCAAATTATCAAGAATGACATAATACCACCTCCGATAATATGGTAGAAAGAAATTGCACTCCGGATTACCATATGAAGAAAGCTTGAGCTCCTTAGGAAAGAATCTCGATGAAAACTTTGAGAAGGGAATTAAATCCTTGATGAACCATCATGTAGAACCTCCATGAAGAACTCCGGTAAACAAAAGGAATGAAAAGAAAGAGAAATTGAAAACACAAGGTGAATCCTTGCAATGATTTAGATGGATCTTCGTGATAATTAGGGCTTGGAACTCCGGGAAAAAGAGAAGATGAAACAAATGAAACCGAGAATTTTAAGGGCCTCCGGAATAAAGAATTAATCACTTGGATGAACAAGAATAAGAATTATGTTATGCTTATCCTTCACCAATTTAATTGATGACAATCAACGGATTTGGCATACTAGTTATTCTCGTAGAAAGGATTAAAAGAGATATAGCGTAAACTTGAGAAGGTCTTCAACGAACCACCGGTAGGATTGGAACAACAAATGAATTGATGTGATGAACAAGGAAGAGAGATCTTGAAAGAACCACCGTAAGAATTGAAAATGATCGAAGTAGGGGTGCATCACCGGTAAGAATTAGCAAATGAACGAAGGTGCTTGAGACAAACTAGATACATGAGAACAAAGAGATCAAGAACTGATTAGAGGATATTCGATAGATGCACCGGCAAGATAGGAGAATGATAACTGACGGCTGAGAATGAATAAACCTAAATTGATGGACTCCGGATGACAAACTGAGAAGACTCTTGAATATCTCCTGATGGGTGAAAAAGATTCTCACAATCGAAAACAATTATGAGAGGATGGCAACAAGCTAGCACCATGAATCTTGAAGAGAATAGAGCAAGATTAAAGAGAAACTCTTCTTCGGTCTTCAAATGATGAGAATGACAACGAGAAACACCACTAAGAATTATTGAGGCACACCGGAAGAATCAAAAGCGAAGAGGTTGAGCCAACTATGAAAAGAATTTGAAAGATCTTCGAGAAAAGCATTTGACTAATGATAACTCATTCTTACGTCAAACTTGGAGAAGAATTTAGGATAGCTCTGGGAAAATAGAAGAGTCAGGTAAGATCCTGGAAAAAGACCTGTGGGTTAGGGCCCACTAAAAGGATACACCGTTGAACGATTGATTGAAATAGATATTGCACCGGTAGAATTAAATGACTTGAATGAGATAATAATCTCCAAATAGCTTGAACGGATTGAGAATGGAAACACGAATCTTCTGAGATATCTTGAGCACTCCGAATAAGAATAGAGAGAGATGAACAATTATGAGAGGCACCGGCATGGGATAGCAATGAAATACAGAAAAGAATATGATCAACCCCGAAAGCTTGAATTGACAACACCGGAGAAGAAAAGGAATGAAGAATGATGAACTTGAAGCTCCATTAGAATCTTCATGAGAATCACCGGATAAGAACATTGACGGAAAAGAATGGAGAAACTTCACAAAAATAAAAGGATACTTGGTAAAGAAATCTTAGTCCTTGAGGAAAAAGGGTGGGTGGGCGGGAAAAAACAAAGGCAACTTGGAGACGGATGAAACAAACACCGTTGAGAAGAAGTGATAAATGATCTTGCAAATGTTGACGTGAACGGATCCACTTGAGGAGAGACACACCGGTTAAAAAAAAGGATTGGCAAGACAATCTCGATGATCAAGAAGGATTAGTATTCACATAGCAATATGAGAACACCATTTAGGAAAGGTATGGATTCAACATTTGACTTCGAAGCAACTCGAATACCACAACTCAAAACAAAAACAAAGGGTTGGCTTGCAGAATAAGCCGGAACAAACATATGATAGAGATTTCGTCCGAAGTTTTCGTGGTGGGGCCTACACGGGCTCGAGTGTACAGCACCATCATGTACAAGGCAGTGCACATGACATACGAAGTGTCCCCGAACCAGCATAGCCAAGGGTTCTTTAAGACACAACGAGACCACTATAAAAACGACCATGGAAAGGCGGACCACTAGACGTCGAACCCCAATTTCATATCATACATCCGTCAGAAAGATATCCTAAGAGCTACTTGAATTCCCACCTATGAAACTCCCGAAATTTTCAGGTTATGCAATCAGGTGTTGGGGATACAGGGGAAGCATAATATCTCACACAAAACTAACAAATCCTACATCCAGTTGTATCCATCCTTCAACACATAACCAAGAAACCTTCGGAAATCGTCTACCTCAACCTTCGAAAAGCATCCGTTATACAAGTTATGGCAATACTCCCGTACTCACCTCAGTACTGGGTTATCGGGGTTATCTCACCAACAACTGCATAAAAGAGATTTTCGATGTTGGCGTACTAAACTCAGGTATTCCAGAACTGCAACGATAAAATTATGACGACAACACCTCAGAGCTCAACTCCCCGGGACACTTCCACTAAACCCCTGACAGGAGGCACCAAGACAATGTTCTCATCATAAAACCATCGGAACGATTCCAAGATACCCGCGTGATCCTAAAAATTTTTTAGTGAAATTTGAGAAGAGAAGAGTCAAAACTCTACGTCAGGATGCCTTACCAGAGCGATGAAGAGACTGGGGAGTAAAAAGAATTCCTAACTCTCCGATATATAATTCCTAAATGACTCAAAACATTTTTCTAGACACAACTCGGCCGCTAAAAACGATCAAGCAGTGGGGCTCCTAAGGTCGGGGAAGGCTCTGATTACCAACTTGTAACGCCCTCGATGCGGCTATATCTCCCACGTGTCGAAGCACGACTTAGAGGCATAACCGCATTGAAAGCAATGTCGCAAGTGAGGTAATCTTCACACAACCCATGTAATACATAAGGGAAAGAGATACATAGTTGGCTTACAATCGCCACTTCACACAATTACATGAATAAAGCATTACATCATCCAGATACAATCAAGGTCCGACTACGGAACCAAAATAAAAGAAGAACCCCAAATGCGACAAAGGTCCCCGATCGACCCCAACTGGGCTCCACTACTGATCAACTAGAACGAAACAACACAAAGGGCAAGATCTTCATCGAGCTCCTCCTTGAGCTTGGTTGCGTCATCTGCACGGTAACATAGGCACCTGCAAACTGGTTTTGGAAGTATCTGTGAGCCACGGGGACTCAGCAATCTCGCACCCGCGAGATCAAGACTATTTAAGCTTATGGGTAAGGTAAGGTATGAGGTGGAGCTGCAGCAAGCGACTAGCATATATGGTGGCTAACATACGCAAATGAGAGCGAGAAGAGAAGGCAAAGCACGGTCGATAAAGGTATGATCAAGAAGTGATCCTGGACTACCTACGTCAAGCATAACTCCAACAACCGTGTTCACTTTCCGGACTCCGCCGGAAAGAGACCATCACGGTTACACACACGGTTGATGTATTTTAATTAAGGTCAACTTCGGGTTTTCTACAACCGGACGTTAACAAATTCCCATCTGCCCATAACCGCGGGCACGGCTTTCGAAAGTTCAAATCCCTGCAGGGGTGTCCCAACTTAGCCCATGACAAGCTCTCACGGTCAACGGAGGAATAGACCTCCACCCGAGACACTCCGATCAGACTCGGTATCCCGGTACAACAAGACATTTCGACAGGGTAAAACTAAACCAGCAACACCGCCCGAATGTGCCGACAAATCCCGATAGGAGCTGCACATATCTCTTTCTTAGGGCACACTCAGATGAGACTAGCTACGAGTAAAACCAACCCTCAAGTTTCCCCGAGGAGGCCCCGCGGGCAGCTCAGTTCGGACCAACACTCAGAGGAGCACTGGCCCGGGGGGGTTAGAATAAAGATGACCCTTGAGTCTGCAGAACCCAAGGGAAGGTGGTAGGTTGTTAGTGCAAATGGTAAAACCAATGTTGGGCATTGCTGGAAGAGCTTTACTTAAGGCTAACTGTCAAGGGGTTCCCATTATAGCCCAACCGTGTAAGGAACGCAAAATCCGGGAACATAACACCGATATGACGGAAACTAGGGCGGCAAGAGTGGAACAAAACACCAGGCATAAGGCCGAGCCTTCCACCCTTTACCAAGTATATAGATGCATTAATTAAGTAAGATATATTGTGATATCCCAACAAGTAAACATGTTCCAACAAGGAACAACATCTCCATGTTCCAACAAGGAACAAACTTCAATCTTCACCTGCAACTAACAACGCTATAAGAGGGGCTAAGCAAAGCGGTAACATAGCCAATCAACGGTTTGCTAGGACATGGTGGGTTAGAGGCTTGGTTCAACAATATGGGAGGCATGACAAGCAAGTGGTAGGTATCGCAGCATAGGCAAGCAAAAGAGCGAGCAAACTAGCATAGCAAAGATAGTCGTGATTTCGAGGGTATGATCATCTTGCCTGAAATCCCGCAAGGAAGAAGAACGAATCCAAGAAGAAGACAAACGGTCGTAGACGAACAAATCCTCACAACTCCGGAACGAAACCGAAGCTAACGAGAGAAGCAACCCGGAAAGAAACAAACAACATAGTAAACACACAAGCATAAACAAGTCATGATGCACAAACAAGTATGATGCATGTCCGGTTTAATGAGGCATGGCATGGCAAAGTGCAACAAACAATACTACAAGTTAAGTGGAGCTCAATATGCAACGAGGTGCATGTTGACGGAACACCACATCAATTATTTAGTTATCTCTCGTTTAAGCTACCCAACAATATTAACTGTTGTTAAACATGGCAAGAGGTGAAGCATAATATAAACTATACCATCTAAACAATTTAAATGGGGCCGGATATAAAAACAACAAATCCGGTAAATCCCCATATGCATTTAGCAATTTAATGCAACAACAAGTTTAAACATTTTAAATGTTGTTATCATGATGCGGATGACATATACAAGTTTTATGCAATTTTATGAAAATGTTGACATGAGCATGTTATGAAGCATTTGGTCACCATGGCGGAACAAAAAGGGTGCCACGGCGGCGAAACAAAAATGGTGCCACGGCAACATATCCGAAAATGATGCCACGGCAACATATCCGAAAATGATGCCACGGCAACATATCGGTTCCGGTAGCTCACGGAGATACCGGTGCAAAAGGAGGCGTGCGGATGCGCGGAACATGCTAGAGATGGTGGGGTGCTCCCGACTACCGGGTGTCCCACCGGATAGTGGCATGGAAACGAGGAACGTGCACGAAACAAACGGGCACGGTGCAAACATATCGTACATCTCATACAACACATGCATTCGGTCCACGGACGGCGTCTCGGGGTTATACCTTCGAAGCGTGCATTCGGGGTGGAACGCGTTTCGTAGAGGAAGTAGTCGTTCACGGGTCGACGGTAGTGGTACAGCTCGTAGACGTTCACGGGTCGTCGTGGAGGTAGACGTTCACGGGTCGTCGTGGGAAGTAGTCGTACACGGCGTAGTGGAAGTCGTTGTTCACGTGGCGACGGTAGTTGTTCAGGTCTTGCGGGTCGTCGTGTAGCCGGACATGTTCGCCGTGGTACACAGTGTAGTCGTACATATCCCGTAGATGTTCAGGGTCGCCGTGAGGAACTTGTCGAAACCAGGGTGCATCTTGGCGGTCTCGTCTCGGCCTTCAACCCAAAACAAAGCAAGGCAAAAGACTCGGTGCGGTTCCCGGTGGTCGAACAAGGCAGGGGCAGCTCCGTCACGCGCGTTGCGGGCGGCAGAGGATGAAGCAGAGGAGCAGCACCGCGAGGGAGGGCAGTGACGCAGGCGAGGAGCAGCCCCCGCGGCGGAGCTCCATGGGAGGCAACAGGCGAAGCAGCAAGGAGGAGGAACTCGGGGACGGCTTGGGCAGGGGGCGATGCCGGCGAAGTCAACACGGGGCGGAGCGACGCGAGGTAGGAGAAGCGGGGCTTGACGGGTTCAGGCGAGGTCCAGCGACCGGGCGACGGGGCGCCTCATCCTGGATAAAGCAGAGGACGCCGGGCGCTGGCAGCAAGTAAACGCCATGGGGCGTCTGGCGGCGGCGACGCTTGGCGTCAGGCAGACGAGGAGGCGGGGACGAGGCAGCAAGGCGGCAGGGTCGCGCGCAGGGTGGTGGAGGCGAGATCCGGGCGCGGGGTCGAGGCAGAGGCGACCGACGGGGCAGGAGCAGAGCAGGAGAGACGGGGCGGGAGGAAGGTTGGGCGCGCGGCGCGGCCGGTGCTCGAGGAGGCCGACGGCCATGGCGTCAGGCGGAGCGAGGGAGGAGAGTGAGGCGAGCGTGGGGGGGATCGAGGGAGAGAGGGGGTTCGAGCGAGGGAGATGGGATCGGGCTGAGCGAGGGGCGGTGACGGCGCTGAGGGGAAACGGGAGGGAGAGATTGGATCGGGGGATCCGGCTAGGGTTCGGTTAGAGGCGGCTGGGCCTTAGAGGCCGGCCCGGGTAGGGAAGAAAATGGCCAGAGGCCTGGCTGGGCTGCGCTGGAAAACTGCTGTCTCTTATCTATTTCTTCAAACAGAAATAAAAGGACAAAAGTACGGAGTGATTGGAGGGGGTGGTGAGAGATATGAAAATATCCTCAGGACCCTGGAATTATGCCCTATTTAAGAAAATGATTTGGGGGATTTTAGAGGTTGAAAAATAATTCAAGTTTGAATTAAATTCAAACTTGAGCCATTTTAAAACCTAACCAAAACATTTCCAAAAGAGGTGAAATTTGGCGGTGGGGTTTAGGGCAATAAGTTTGACTATTTGGGAGAAAGTGAACATTAAAGGAGAAGGGGGAAAATGGCACTTGTCAAAAGAAGGAAGTAGAGGGAAGGAGAAGGTGGGTGATGCGAGATTCATGCAATTTATTTGGAAGAGTTTTAAAAAAATTAAATGACATGATGGCATGATGCAATGCACATGATGCAAGGATGAATGCAACAAACAAAACAAATCACACGACGAAACTCGGAATAGCTGGAAGTCTTCTGGAGCGTCGGTCTCGGGGCGTCACATCCAACCCATTGGAAAACATGATAGCAGCGGCAACCCGATTGACGGCTCTCCCAATTGATGGCGACTCTCCAACTACAGTTGAGACCCGCTGGGTCAGGGAACTTCTTCAAACGGCTTTGGTACAGTAGGAGGCGTACTCATACAGCCGAGATAGGATCCATTCGACCCCTCATCCAAGCCGAAGCCCGAGTTATAGCAGGCACATGGATTCAGCGGCCGTATCAAGAAATGTTAGACGCCGTGACCAGCCAGGTGGCAGTAACCTGCCGTGTCATGAGGCCGTTAACCTGGTGGAGCAAGAAAGACTACGGCAAGAGGCAGAACGGGCGGCTAAGCAAGCGGCTCAGTTAACGGCTTATCAGTCATATCCGGTTTACCCAATGACTTCAATTGAGGCAGGTATAGCCACCCGGACGGGAGGAGTCCCGTGTCTGGTGCTGGCTCTACGTAATCAGCGGTTGCCTAAAGATTTTAAAGGGCCAAGGAAGGTGCCGAATTATACAGCCAACTTACAGCCTGGGGCATGGATTGAGAGCTACGAGATGGCTATGGAGCTGTTGGAGGTTTCTGACGCAGCAATGGCCAAGTACTTCACCATGATATTGGATGGAACCGCCCGCACCTGGTTGAAAGGCCTGCCACCTAATTATCGGTTCATGGGCAGAGTTAAAGGCCCGGTTCATCCAAAACTTCAAAGACACGTGCAAGCAGCCCATGTCGATTGTGGACCTGACGAATTGTAAGTAGGAAGAGGGTGAGTCTACAACCCATTGGGTACGTCGAGTTAAGGCCATAATACATTCATCTGATAAGATGGATGCCGGCTTTGCAGTCTTAATGTTGGAGAAGAATTGCCGTTTCTTACCTTTGAAACAAAAGCTGGTCGGCTCAAACGTGAGTGCAATGGTATGGGCACGCTGATGGCTGTTCTGGTCAAGTATGCCGATTCTGATAGTACCAAGGATCCCAAGTCTGATGATGAGAAGGCAGGGAAGGGAAAGAGGAACAGCAACGGCAAGGGCTCTCAGCACAACCCGGCAAATCAAGGAGGTAACAAACGTAAGGCTGACGGTAGTTTGGATTTTGTGGCTAACACCAATGCGCAGGGTCATAACCAGCGGCGCAAGGGAAGGCCACCTCCTCGATCCGGCGGGTCAGGACCCACACTTGAGTAGTTGTTGAATGAACCTTGCCCGAGACACGGTTCTAAGGAGAAGACGGCTACACATTTGTGGAAGGACTGCACGATTATGAAGGCATTCAAGAATTCCAACATGTTTGGTGGTAACAATGGCCCGGGCGGCTCAGGTGGTGGCGGATTTCATGGCCCGGGCGGCGGGTCAAATCCCAATTTTCAAAATTCCCAGGGCAGTCAGCCGCAGCAGCAAGGTGGATACCAAAGCAATCCAAAGCAGCTGAACAGTGGGCAATATCATTTGTTTACCAGCAGCTTGTGTAAACGGGACCAGAAGCTTCATAAGAGGGTCATGAATGCGGTTGAGCCGGCAATTCCTCATTATTTGAGGTGGTCTGAACAGCCTATCGTATGGAGTAGAGAGGATCACCCTCCCCGGGTTGACAATCCGGGTCACTTAGCCTTGGTCGTGGCCCCTCAGGTGGGTGGATACAATTTCACCAAGGTGATGATGGATGGGGGCAGCAGCATCAATATTCTTTATTATGAGACCTTCCGTCGCATGGGGCTGACTGATAAGAGCCTTAAGAAGTCTAACACTATTTTCTATGGAGTTGTACCTGGTAAGTCGGCGTATCCAGTCGGCAAAATAGAGTTGGAGGTAGCATTTGGGGATGAATATGATTCCAGAGCCAAGAAACTAACATTTGAAGTAGTTCAGATCAAGAGCCCATATCATGCTCTGTTTGGGCGGCCGGCTTATGCCAAGTTCATGGCACGGCCGTGTTATGTGTACTTGCAGCTCAAAATGCCGGGTTATAAGGGAACCATTACGGTGCACGGGGGCCGCAAGGTGGCTCTGGAATGTGAAGAAGGTGACGCGGCTTATGCTGACTCGGCCTGCGCGACGGAAGAGTTAAAGTTCTAAAAGGACAATGTTGACCCGGTGGATATGACATCTTTGAAGAAGCCAACTACAGAGCATGAGTCGGTCATGAAATTTCAGTCGGCGGAGGAGACTAAGCTTGTCGATTTTGTCCCAGTCGATTCATCCAAGCAGTTCAGCATCAGTGCTAATTTGGATCCCAAATAGGAAGGCACGCTCATCGAGTTCATCTGTGAGAATCGGGACATTTTTTCATGGAAGCCATCTAAAATGCCGGGTGTACCGAGAGAACTCGCTGAGCACTCTTAATATCGATCCAAAGTTTAAACCGGTCAAGCAATTTCTTCGACGGTTTAATGAGGAGAGAAGGAAAGCTATTGGTGAGGAAGTGGCCCGGCTCTTGGCGGCTGGGTTCATCATTGAGGTGTTTCATCCAGAGTGGTTGGCTAACCCGGTGCTTGTTCTTAAGAAAAACGGCACTTGGCATATGTGTGTGGATTACACGGACTTAAACAAAGCTTGTCCTACTGATCCTTTTGCTCTCCCTCGTATTGATCAGATCATCGATGCTACGGTGGGTTGTGAGCGTTTGAGCTTTTTGGATGCTTACTCTGGTTATCATCATATCAAAATGGTTGTTAAGGACCAAGAGAAGACGGCGTTCATCACTCCGTTTGGAGCTTTCTGCTGTGTTTCAATGCCTTTTGGGCTCAAGAGTTCCCAGGTGACTTACCAGCGATGCATACAGAATTGTCTCCATGATCAGATTGGACGCAATGTTCATGCTTATGTGGATGACATAGTGGTCAAGTCCAGAGAGAAAGAGACCTTGATCGATGATCTCAAGGAAACCTTTGATAATCTCCGGGTTTACAAAATGATGCTTAACCCGGCCAAGTGTGTTTTTGGTGTGCCTGCACGCAAGCTTTTGGGCTTTCTAGTTTCTAAGAAAGGCATCGAAGCTAACCCGGAGAAGATCAAAGCCATCACCTCCCTGGCCAAGCCGGCGTGTATTAATGATGTCCAGCGTTTGGCGGGTCGTATCGCCGCCTTAAGCCGGTTCATAAGCCAGTTAGGGGAGAAGGGTATGCCGCTGTATCAGATGATGAAGAAGACGGATAGCTTTACTTGGAACGCCGCCGCCAATACTGTCTTTGAAGATCTGAAGAGACAGTTGGCCGAGCCGCCGGTTCTTGCTGCTCCCATTGACAAGGAGCCCTTGCTACTATATGTGGTTGCTAACACACGTGATGTCAGTGTGGCTATTGTGGTGGGATGCAAGGAGGTTGGAAAGGAGCACCCGGTTCAGCGGTCAGTTTACTACATCAGTGAGGTACTGATTGAGTCCAAGCAGCGATATTCGCACTGGCAGAAGCTTGTTTATGGGGTGTTTATGGCCAGCCGAAAGCTTAAGCAATACTTCTTGGGCCATCCCATCACTGTGGTTAGTTCTGCCCCCTTGGGGGATATTATTCAGAACAGAGAGGCCACAGGGCGAGTCGCCAAATCGGCCATTAAGCTTGGGCCTCATGGTTTTAAATATGTGCCACGCACAGCTATTAAATCTCAACCATTGGTGGATTTCATCAATGACTGGACAGAATTGCAGATGCCTGAGGAAAAGCCGGACAATACCTATTGGACAATTCATTTTGATGGGTCTAGGCAATTGGAAGGCTCGGGGGCTGGAGTTATTTTGGCTTCCCCTTGGGGTGATAAGTTTTGTTATGTACTCCGGTTGATGTTTCTTGTACTAACAATGCAACTGAGTATGAAGCCTTGCTCCATGGTCTCCGGATGGCTAAGGAGATGAATTTAAGCCGGGTAAGGTGCTTCGGCGACTCAGATCTCGTGGCTCAGCAAGTGTCAGGCAAGTGGGACTCAAAGGACCCGCTCATGGCGGCTTATCGCCGGGAGGTTGATGCAATTGCAGGGCACTTCAAGGGTTATCAGGTGGAAAACATTGACCGCAGAAAGAACAAGGCGGCTGACGCCTTAAGCCGGCTGGGATCTCAGCATAATCCGGTGCCGCCTAATACTTTCTTGGATGTTTTGTATAACCCTTATGTCAAGCTACCTACAGAGGAAGATTTGGTTGTTCCTGACCCTGAGGCACAGTTGGTGGCGGCTCTTCATATCATCCCAGATTGGACGGTGCCGTATCTGGCTTATATGACACGAGGCGAGTTGCCTGAGGATGAAACCTTGGCCAGGAAGATAACCCGGCGGTCTAAGTCCATGATGATTATAAATGGCGAGTTACATCATTGCAGTGTTACACGGGCTTTTCAGCGTTGCATCTCTCCTGAAGAAGGCCAAGAAATTCTACGTGAGATTCATGAAGGGGATTGCGGTCATCACGCCGGGTCAAAATCTCTTGTGGCTAAGGCTTTTCGTCATGGGTTTTATTGGCTGACGGCTCATGCAGACGCAGAGGATCTGGTCAGTAAATGTGATGGTTGTCAGAAGTTCTCGAGACGGGCTCATGTGCCGGCTCAAGAATTGAGGATGATTCCAATTACTTGGCCGTTTGCAGTCTGGGGGCTTGACATGGTTGGGCCTTTCAAGAGATCCAAAGATAAAAAGACTCACCTTTTGGTGGCAGTTGATAAGTTTACAAAGTGGGTCGAGGCAGAGCCGGTCAGTAAGTGTGATGCAGCCACGGCAGTTCAATTCATGAAGAAGGTGATATTTCGTTTTGGTTTTCCACACAGCATTATAACTGACAATGGCACTAATCTGTCTAAAGGCGCCATGGAGGAGTTATGTCAACGTGAGCATATCCGGCTTGATGTTTCATCAGTGGCTCACCCTCAGTCCAATGGTCAAGCCGAGAGAGACAATCAAGAGATCCTGAAAGGCATTAAGCCCCGGCTCTTTGTCCCTTTGCAACGGACGCCGGGTTGTTGGGTTGAGGAGTTACCTTCAGTGTTATGGAGCATCAACACTACTCCTAACAAATCTATGGGTTATACGCCTTTCTTTATGGTCTATGGAGCTGAGGCGGTTCTCCCTAGTGACATCCATCATGATTCACCTCGTGTGGTGGCTTATGTGGAGGAAGACAATGAACAAGCACGCAAGTATGCTCTTGACCTGTTAGATGAACATCGGGACTTGGCAGCTGCCCGTTCTGCGATTTATCAACAGGATTTGCGTCATTACCACAGCCGCCGAGTTAAGTCCAGATCTTTTCAGGAAGGTGACCTAGTGCTCTGGCTCATCCAAGATCAAACTGATGCTCACAAGTTATCCCCGCCATGGGAAGGACCATTTGTGGTCAGCAAGAACTTAAACAATGGGTCATATTACCTTATTGACGTTCAAGAGCACAAAGACTCACGTAAATCGGAGGAAGAGACCTGGAGGCCGTGGAACATTGCTCATCTCCGGCCCTACTACACTTGAGCCATAAGCTCCACTGATGTACATATTTTGCCAATGTATATATTATGATAAATAATAAAGCAGGACCTCTGTCCTTTTTCCCTTCTCACAAGGTAAATTTGTCATTATTATTATCATCCTTTTATCACATGATCGTTCGGGGGCGGGTCATATTTGATCCGGCTCAGCCTATTCTGATCCAGCTTACGATTCTATTCGAATCTAGCTGCTCAAAATTATGGTCACTAGGGGGCTTCCCGTTCAAACATAGGTCATATTCGAACCAAAGAGAACATAGCTGTCGATACCCTTTTGATTGGCACATTGCCGAGCTCACTTGGGGGCTTCTTGATCGTATTCGAATCATAGCTTAACCCCATTTGGGAACCGACTTTGATTGTATTCGAATCAGAGTCGTTAAAAAACTCTCAAGGTCATTAGGGGGCTTCATGTTCAAACATAGGTCATATTCAAATCAAAGAGAACACAGCTGTCGGTACCCTCTTGATCGGCGCAATGCCAAAGCCATTGGGGGCTACATGATCGTATTCGAATCCTAGCTTAAACCCCTCTGGAACGGTTCACTGATCGTATTCGAATCAGTAGCCTTGTCATTGTTATTTCTCTTTTTCGATTTAAGTTATCTTTGGAAGCCCCATTGTTTGACTTAAGACTTTTTCTGAAGCTTACAGTTATAAATATAGTAACTGTAACCCGGTTCAATATCGACTGATGAGTCGCCAGCCCTTAAGCATCAAGGTGCTTTCCAGGTATCCAATTATCGGATCTTCATCTTTACCGGCCTGGTCATATGAACCGGTGGGGCTAGGGGAAAATCTTATTATAAGTTGTGTTTTATCAACCAGCTAATCTATGATTATTTTGATCACATTTTTGGCCTACCAGTTTATGTGAAGGACAGTTTTTTCAACAACAATCAACTGTGTGCACGAATATAACAAGGTGGCTTAAAAATGTTAAGCATCAAAACATGCACGATGACATGGCCACAACAGAGTTATCTCTACCCTATTACAGGACTTATCAAGTCCAAATAGTTTGCATTGTTTTTTACACCAGGTACTGAGTCGCCATGACAGCTTCACCCTCAAGATTGGCCAGAAGCGTCCGGGTTAGCCCTCTCCATGTTTGCGCTCTGCTCCTTTTCCTGGAAGGTTGATGATGACCAGTCAATGTTGTTTAAGGCTTCAAATTCTGCTTCATCATCAACAAGACCTGCCGGGTCAACTTCAGGAGCATAGTTATGCTTACGGATTGGAGGAATCAGACTGTCATGTCATATTCAGGTGTCAGAATCCTTCATCCTTGTTCATCATAACCCGCCTGGTACTTGGTATAATCTACTTCAGTGGCTATCAAAGTCGCCACGGGGCGTACCTCTTTGACACAGGCAAGGAAACCTGCATCCTCAAACAGTGTGCCATCTTCCTTGAGACTTGGATAACCAATGGAAATATCCTACGGGTCTAATTCAGGTAGCTAGGCCTTAGCCCGGCTTAGAGCATTTATTGCTCCGGCTCTTGCAGCTGACCGTCTCAATTCATTGATCCGTTGAGGGAGGACTAAAAGCTTACTAAGACCCGTGGTAGGAGGGTTGGAACCTCATTGGATAAGGCCACCGAAGCAAGGGTCCGTTACCCGGTGTACAATTGTTCCACCAAGGTATACACGGCTTTCAGCTTTGTCAGCATGTTGTGGTTTAAATTTGTGCTTCTGGGGCCTGTACAAAGCATATTCAGGAAAGTTAAATTTTGGCACATACTCTATTGCACGGCTTATGATATGAACACAACGGCAAGGCGACTTACCAAAGATGGCAGCGACCATTTGTGAAATATGGCGCTTTAACCCGGACAATTCTCCGGTGACTTCTTCAAGAGCCGTTTCTTCTTTTTCAGCTCGACTTATCAATGCGGTCTTCTCATCTGCCCAGACTTTCTTTTCAGCTTCAAAGTCTTTCTTCAGTTTCTCCTATTCAGAAACACTGAACTTGAACTTATTGTTGGCTTTCTCAACTTCTGCCTCTTGGAATTCAAGGCAGCTCTTCAAATTGTTCACCTCCGACTCAAGTTCACTCGTGGTAGCCTGTGCAAGTATACAATCAAGTAAGTTGTTTATGCCATATTTAAATTCCCAAGCACTTTACTAGCAATATACTTGGCACTTGGGGGCTAATGTCTTGCAGAGTTTTTCTTTTCTACGACGGTTAATTATATGGTGATTCATATGAAGTAAGTCCCAAGCATTTTGTAAACAATAACACTTGGCACTTGGGGACTAATGCATATCGTTGTTTAAAAGACTCTCTATAAAGAGCCGGCTCAACCATATTGGTTAAGCCGCCCCTTGGGGACTACATGGTAAGCCGGAAGTTTATTCTTTTGTTACGTTGACAAATTTGTTTTTAAGTCTACAGCATAAGTGTCTTAAGCAACAGACTTGGGGACTAATATACTGAAGGATAAGGAACAAGACAAAACAAGTTATACCTTGAATTTATGATGCATTTGTTTCACCATGTCAACCTCGAGGTTCTGGCTTGTGAACTTGGCTCATATAACCAGAGAAGATATCTCCAATACTCATATGAGCATCATTGGTGACATCCATCTTGGCTCGGCGCTGGTCCAAAAGTTCTTCCTTGGCGGGGCATTTGGCCAATACGGTTGGCATCCCCGGGTCAGCATGGCCAGTTCCCGTAATTTCAACATCTGTATTGGAAGGATCAGCTGTCCGGGTTGGGCTTGGAGGTTGGGGATTTTCTGACCCGAAAGCACCTTGGTCAGTAGGCAGGTCGGTAGGAGGTGGCACATCTTGTGCTGGCTCAGGTGGCGGCTCATGAGTGCTTAACTCCGGCACGGTCGTTTCAAGAGACGGCTCATCAGTGGCGACTCTCTCATCAGCCGGTTTATTCTTCCTAACCCTCTTGCTGGGTTTAGCTTGACCACTGCATTCAAATCAAAAGATTAATACAGAGGTAAGAAGATTACAATAACTATAAAAGTGACTGGTTTATTATACCCTAGTACAGTCTTGAAAGTCGGCAGATTGGATTGCAATGACTCGCTGGAGGGAGGGGAAGTATCCTGATAATCCGAGTCAGAAGAATTGAGTGGTTGACGAAAGAGACCCGCCAAGGGGTAAAACTTAGTTAAAATAGAGGTAACCTCATTTCGTCGTTTCCTTGGAGTATATGGTAAGCCGGAGGAGAGCTCCGCATCCTTGCTGGTCCGGGTCTGCCTACGGCTCTCATGAATTTGCCGCTTCAAAAGAAATTGAGGATCATGATGAGCTAGAGGATGAGAAAATCTTACTTTCCGGGTCACTCTACGTATTTTCTGTCTTGGGAAAGGCTCGAAGTCGGAGGAAAGTATAGTTACCTCATCAGCCTTGCTGCGGCTTGTCCCAGTGTCCTCCTGCTGATGATCAGTGTCAATAAGGTGATTAAAGAATAAGCCAAGGGAGTCAAGGGCTACCTCTGACTCAGAAGAGTCTGACAGCCGAAGCAAGTCG
This sequence comes from Triticum aestivum, assembly GCF_018294505.1. Taxonomy (NCBI): domain Eukaryota; kingdom Viridiplantae; phylum Streptophyta; class Magnoliopsida; order Poales; family Poaceae; genus Triticum; species Triticum aestivum. Next base: position 384,722,887 of record NC_057813.1, read on the forward strand.
GAAGCAGTAGCTTTCTTGCCCTTCCTTTGGGCAGCTTCTTTCCTGGTGGCTCTCTTTTCTTTCCTGGCTTTCTTAGCCGCTTCATGATCATATTTAACTTTCCAAAATTTATCACCTGCCTGCAAGGATTAAGTATATTGTGAATACGGGTGAAGCATTAAGAAAATAAGGTAAACATTTTTATATAGAGTGTTTTCTACCTTTGGAGCCGGGTTGTCTTTGCAGAACAGGGTGAGACCCACTCTGCCACAATCCGCCAGAGTCTCGTTGAGAAGAGACTTGGTCATGTCATCAACAACGTGAGCAGTTAAGTCGACAGAGCTATGGCGCAGGGGGTCATTCTTGGCGCCAGTATATTCGCACATTAAGACGGTGCGGCGGCTTAAAGGGATAACCCGCCAGGCAAGCCAGACTCGAACCAGGTCAATGCCCGTCAACCCGTTCCCCAACAGCGCTTTGATCTTGGCTATAGTAGGAGAGAGGGATCTGCATTCTGCGGAAGTAATCTTGTCTGGCAAATGATGATTGGTGTCAAGACGAAGGGCACGAAAGCCGGGCAGAGGATTCTCGTCAGCCGGGGAGGTATCTTTGCAGTAGAACCACGTCATGTTCCAATCCTTTGGATGGCTTGGCGGGTTGGCATAGGGGAAAAGTGCATCCCTGCGGTGCTGAATGGAAATCCTACCAAGTTCAAGCTCTGACCGCTGGCACATTCTGTCTGGCGGTTCAAGTAGAACAACTCTCTGAAAAGCAGTAAGTTGGGTTCTTCACCAAGATAAACCTCACTGAATACTTGGAAATTGCAGATATTAGACACGGAACTGGGTCCCATGTCTTGTGGGTGAAGGTCAAAAAACTTCAGCACGTCTCTGAAAAATTTTGAACCAGGAGGAGTGAAACCCCGGATCATATGATCGGTAAAGACAACCACCTCTCCGTCTTTGGGCTGAGGGATTTCTTCGTCCGGATGAGGAGCACGGTAAGGCATGACTTGTTTCTTGGGCAGATAGCCGGTTAAGATGAAGTCATCTAAAGTGCTGTCAGTGACAATGGATTTTACCCAATTGCAAGTGGTAGGTGCCTTGGGCGCCATTATGTTTGAAAGCCTAAATGCAGGGTAAATAAGGCCGGTTCAAATTTAAGCCGGGCAGGAAAAATATTGCTGGAATAAACTATGGCGACTTATGGGTATAAGGATATTTCCATCCGGGTTATGTAAGCCGCCATAAGTACTTTAAAACTATCAGTGTTATTTCAACTGACGGGGAAGTTCAGATTATCACTCTTTTAAGCCGGCAGTCAGGCCGCCATGGCTAGCAAGTCTAACAAGTTATGGAGTTTTTCCTAAGTACAGGACAAACAAGTTTCACAGTTTGCAGTAATTATTTTGGATCAAACAAAGGTTCAGAAAAGAAAAATTACTAGACCTAAAAACAGAGCGCAGCGAAGTTCATGTGCTGTGATGAGGTTTTCTTACAAGCAAAAGAGGATTACTGCTAATCAAAATGGATGCGGAATACGAACCGCATCAGATTTACGGGGTCTTTTAGATCTGATGAGCCATGGCAAGAAAAATGCAAGAGCTTAGATGAATTGTGCCCGTACATAGGAACGCGCTAGCCCTAACGCAGATCTATGGCGCGGAAAGGGGAAGAACTTACTCGAAGGATCTATGGAGGAGCGCTGTCGTTTTTTGGTCGAGATCAGGTTGATGCAGCGGCCAAGCTCGACGAGGATGAAGGGCGTAGTGGCGACGGCGGCGGAGCTCCAGTGACAGATGGGGGCAAGAGGAAGAAGATGCGGAAACGGAGAATGGGAGGAGACCTAGTCGGGCCTATTTATAAGGAGAAACCTGTGAAGTGGGCGCGAAAAACGAGGAGGTCGAAAAACATAGTTATCCAACTACAAAGGCGCCTCGATTTTCGGATGATCATTAAGACAAAGATCCGTTGAGATGTGTTGGACAAAGCATACATTTATGACAGGTGACGTCATGGCGGGTTACCGCAAATTTGAAGGATGACGTCATGGCGGGTTACATGAATCTTCTTAAACAAGAGATGGAGAACTTTTTCTTAGGCATTGAAGACTGAAGTGAACTAGTTCAAATCAGCCTGGGGCCTAATGTTGGGGATATAACTACTAGTATGACCCACCAAAGGCAGCCGGGTTATACTTACAACTATTCTTGAAGACAGAAGCTCAAGCTTGAAGACGGCGGCTTAGTAAAGGCCCAACGGCCCAGAGGTGACCTAAGGCCCGTAGTGTTAAACCGCCTTGATCATGTAATTTGTACTGTAAGGCAAGAAAGATTAAGAGACCGAGCCGAATACAATCTATAAGCCGGCTGGGACTCTTTAGAGCCGCTAGGTGTCGACCCCAGTATATAAGGGGACGACCTGGCGGCGGTTCAGGGCACGAAACAACGACTCGAGAGCTAGGTCAAGCGATTCTGCTTCCTGGTTATCGAGACATACATAATCCCAATCACAACTAGACGTAGTCTTTTACCTTCATCGTAGGGGCCGAACTAGTATAAACCTCTCGTGTCTCTTGTCCTGATTAACCCCTTCAAGCTTCCTAGTTGCGATGGCTCCACGACTAAGTCCTTTCACTAGGACATCTGACGTGATAATTCCACGACAGTTGGCGATCTTGATTTCTGCATGTGTGGGTCACACTTTTTCTTAGTCTTGATAACCCACAAGTATAGGGGATCATTTGTAGCATTTTTTGATAAATAAGAGTGTCAAACCCAACGAGGAGCTAAAGGTAGAACAAATATTCCCTCAGGTTCTATTGACCACTGATAAAACTCTACGCACATTTTAACGTTTGCTTTACCTAGAACAAGTATGAGACTATTTTGTAGGTGTGATGCTAGAACTACTTTGCAAGAATAAAACTACGAATACTTTGCGAGATAATAAAAGTTAGTTGTTTAGTAAAAAGGTTTTTGTCTCATAAGAAAGTTATTTGTCCCTAGGTGATCGATAACTAAACCGGTAATCATTATTGCAATTTATATGAGGGAGAGGCATGAGCTAACATACTTTACATACTTGGATCATATGCACTTATGATTGGAACTCTAGCAAGCATCCGCAACTACCAAAGATCATTAAGATAAAACCCAACCATAGCATTAAGTATCAAGTCCTCTTTACTCCCATACGCAACAACCCCCTTACTCGGGTGTAAGCTTCTGTCACTCTAGCCACCCACCATAAGCGAATCATGAACGTATTGCAACACCCTATAGAGGGGATCCCTCACGTTTGAGTGACACGAAGGGGACCATAGGACAACACCAAAATAAAATATACAACTCAAACCAATCACGATCATCAATCAACCCATAGGACAAAATAGATCTACTCAAACATCGTAGGATAACCACATATCATTGGATAATAATATATAGTGTTGAGTACCATGTTTAAGCAGAGAATTGCAGCGGGAATAGAGAGGTTACACAGCTTCATAGAGGGGGGAGTTGGTCCTGACAGTAGCAAGATTGTTGGTATAGATCGCCGTCACGATCCTTGCCCCGACGGCATTCCAGCACCATCGGGAGAGAGGGGGAGAGAGCCCCCTCCTTCTTATTCCTTGGCCTCCCCCCTAGATGGGAGGAGAGTTCCCCCTCTGGTCCATGGCCTCCATGACGGCGGAGGGGCGAGAGCCCCTCTGAGATTGGATCTCTCTGCCGCTTCTCTTCTGTCTCGTGTTCCTATTTTCTAGCCCTTCACCGTTTCTTAAATTCCTGGAGATCCGTAAATTTGATTGCACTGAAATTTTTACACAATTTTTTTCCATAAATTATCTTTCTTGCGCCCGAAGAAGAGCCCCAATTAACTTACGGGGTGCCCACAAGGCACCACCGCGTGCCAAGGGGGAGGCCGCGCCCTGGTGTCTTGTGGAGGTCATTGGCCTCCGTTTGCGTTGATTCCACCTCCCAAAAATCACATATATTCCAAAATAATTCTCCGTAAATTTTTATCGCATTTGGACTTTGTTTGATATGGATATTCTACGAAACAAGAAACAAGCAACAAATAGGAACTGACACTCGGCACTGGATCAATTTGTTAGTCCAATAAATCATATAAAATGTTGCCAAAAATATGTGAAGTTGTATAATACTGGCATGAAACAATCAAAAATTATAGATACGACGGAGATGTATCAGCATCCCCAAGCTTAATTCTTGCTCGTCCTCGAGTAGGTAGATGATAAAAAAGATAATTTTTGATGTGGAATGCTACCTAGCATAATCTTGATCATATATCTAATCATGGAATGAATATTAAGACACGAGTGATTCAAAGCAATGGTCTATAATTTGACATAAAGACATCAATACTCAAGCATCCCAACAAACAATCATGTCTTTCAAAATATCAATGCTAAAGAACGATGTTCCTAAGATCATATAGTCTTTTCATGTTCCATCTTCTTAACACAAAGTACTTATCATGCACAACCCCGATGACAAGCCGAGCAATTGGTTCATACTTTTTAACACGCTTCATCCTTTTCAACCCCCACGCAATACATGACCGCAAGCCATGGACATAGCACTATGGGTGGAATAGAGTATGATGATAGGGGTAAACAATAGAGAAGACAAAAAAGTAAGAAAGTCTCACATTGATGCGGATAATCAATGGGCTATGGAGATGCCAATCAAATGATATCAATGTGAGGAGTAGGGATCGCTATGCAACGGATGCACTAAGAGCTATAAGTGTATGAAAGCTCAATATGAAAACTAAGTGGGTGTGCATCCAACGTGCTTTCTCATGAAGACCTTGGGCATTTGAGGAAGCCCATCATTAGAATATACAAGCCAAGTTCTATAATGAAAAGTTCCCACTAGTATATGAAAGTGACTACACAGGAGACTCTACATGAAAAATATGGTGCTACTTTGAAGCACAAGTGTTGAATTGGCATGCCCCTTCTCTCATTTTCTTTCATTTTTTTCTATTTTTTTTTCTTGGGCTCTTTTTGGCCTCACTTTTTTCTTTTTTTTTTCTTTTTGTCCGGAGTCTCATCCCGACTTGTGGGGGAATCATAGTCTTCATCATCCTTTACTCACTGGGACATGCTTTAATAATGAATAATGATGATCATCACACTTCTATTTACTTTTAACTCAATATTACAACTTGATACCTAGAACAAAGTATGACTCTATATGAATGCCTCTGGCAGTGTACCAGGATGTGCAATGATCTAGCGTAGCAAAGATATCAAAAAAGGACAAGCCATGAAAATATCATGCTAGCTATCTTACGATCATGCAAAACCAATATGACAATGAATGCTAAAGTCATGTACATGATGATGATAGAAGTTGCATGGCAATATATCTCAGAATGGCTATGGAAATGCCATAATAGGTAGGTATGGTGGTTTTTTCGAGGAAGATATAATAAGGCTTATGTGTGATAGAGCATATCATATCACGGGGTTTGGATGCACCGGCGAAGTTTGCACCACGTCTCGAGGTGAGAAAGGGCAATGCACGGTACCAAAGAGGCTAGCAAATTGCGAAAAGGTAAGAGTGCGCATAATCCATGGACTCACATTAGTCATGAAGAACTCACATACTTATAGCCCTCGAAGCAAAGTACTACTATGCATGCCCCTAGGGGTATAGATTGGTAGGAAAAGACCACCGCTCATCCCCGACCGCCACTCACAAGACAATCAATAATAAATCATGATCCAACTTCTTAGCATAACGAGAAACTATACGTGCATGCTTCGGGAATCACAAACCTTAACACCAATATTCTTACTAACCATAATCATCCACTAGTACTTCCCACATATTATCATCTCTATATCGCCAAACTATTGCAAGGAATCAAACATATCATATTCAGTGATCCACAAGTTTTATGTAGGATTTTATGACTAACCATGTGAATGAACAATTCCTGTTGACTCTCTAAATAGATATAAGTGAAGCATGAGAGTTTAATTCTTTCTACGAAAGACCATGCTCTAATAAATATAAGTGAAGCAAAAGAGCATTCTAAAAATAATGGTTTTTATATAGAGAGAAACAGGCAATCCAAACTTCAAATGATATAAGTGAAGCACATGAAGCATTCTATAAAGCCATACCCAAAAGATATAAGTGAAGTGCAATGAGAATTCTATAAATCAACCATGGACTATCTCATACCAGCATCGTGCATAAAACAGAAGTGAAAACTAAATACAAAAGACGCTCCAAGATTTACGCATATCACATGAACGAAACGAAAACCAAAACATACCGATACTTGTTGAAGAAAGATGGGATGCCTTCTGGGGCATCCCCAACCTTAGACACTTGATTCTCCTTGAATATTTACTTGGGGTGCCTCGGCATCCCCAAGCTTGAACTCTTGCCTCTCCTCCTTCTCCTCATATCGAGACCTCCTCGATCTTTGAACACTTCATCCACACAAAACTTAATAGAAAGCTCGGTGAGAACCATTAGTATAATAATGCAAATTGCTACTTTAAGTATGGTTGCAAACCCATTCATATTTTGTTTTTGAATTATAGAGACTGTATTATAACTTCTCCATCGCTTATACCACCGATACAATCGATAATTTCATCAAAACAAGCAAAACAATGCATCAAAAATAGAATTTGTCAAAAATAGGACAGTCTGTAGTAATCTAAACATCGACCATACTTCTCTAACTCTAAAAAATCTTAAAAATTAGGACAAAATAAACATTTTGCATAGCAGCACTGTGTAAAAATTTCAGAAATTTTTGACGTTCCAGTAAAAAAATGTAAATTCACGCACTACAGCCGAAGTTTCTGTTTTTGGACTGCACATACCAACAAGCAATCTAATCATCCTAAAGCAAATATTGGCACGCTATTTTTATAGTACAATGGATTTGTAAAGGGGGGCAATTATTTTGTTGAAATTTTTTTGTAATTCAAGATTTGCAAAGTTTCCATGGGCATGAACAAAGTTCAAGGAGCTCCCCCACTTCAATGGTGCTCGTCTTTCTTACTTTCACTTTTTTTTGAAAAGTTTCAAGTTCCCCTCTATACTTTTTTTGTTTTTAAACTTTATAGAAGCACATAACAGAATAAAATGACTCTCTAAAACTTCTGGGTTGTCTCCCTGGCAGTGCTTTCTTTAAAGCCATTAAGCTAGGCATAAAGTGCTCAAGTAATCAATCCACCGAGATCCCAAGGTATATCAAAGACAATTTTAATTAGCAATGATCTATAATTTAGTAGTGAGCACAAGGCAACATATATCATGCAATGACGAAGTCTAAATTCCTATGCATCATCATGTCATAAAAGAACAATTCATGTACATCAAGTAAAGGCCACTACATAGCATAAGCAGTTTCTTGCAATTTTATCGCGTTGGAAACATAGAGAGGTGGAGATGTAGTTCCTCTCTCATAATAATTGCAAGTAGGAGCAGCAAGCACATGCATATCATATTCATCAAAATCATCATGTGTAGTAGTAAAACGTAACCCATCAATATAATCCTTAATAAAAGCAAACTTCTCCGATATAGTGTAGTTTGGAGAATTCAAAAAGATAATAGGACTATCATGTATGCGTGCAATAGCAACTTCATTCGTAACATAAGTGTTGGGTTTCGTAGTAATTTCAAAAATTATCCTACGCGCACGCAAGATCATGTGATGCATAGCAACGAGGGGGAGAGTATTGTCTACGTACCCTACGCAGACCGACTGCGGAAGCGATGACATGACATAGAGGAAGTAGTCGTACGTCTTCACGATCCAACCGATCAAGCACCGAAACTACGGCACCTCCGAGTTCGAGCACACGTTCAGCTCGATGACGATCCCCGGACTCCGATCCAGCAAAGTGTCGGGGAAGAGTTCCGTCAGCACGACGGCATGGTGACGATCTTGATGAACTACAGCAGCAGGGCTTCGCCTAAACTCCGCTACAGTATTATCGAGGAATATGGTGGCAGGGGGCACCGCACACGGCTAAGGAACAGATCACGTGGATCAACTTGTGTCAACTTGTTGTCTTTGGGGTGCCTCTACCTCAGTATATAAAGGAGCCAAGGGGGGAGGGGGCGCCGGCCAAGAGAGAGAGGCGCAGGAGGAGTCCTACTCCTACCGGGAGTAGGACTCCCCCCCCCCAATCCTATTCCAACTAGGATTCCCAAGGGGGAAAGAGGGAGAGGGGTGGCCGGCCACCTCTCCTAGTCCTAATAGGACTAGGGGAAGGGGGGAGGCGCGCAGCCCCCTTGGGCTGCCCCTTTCTCCTTTCCACTAAGGCCCATGAAGGCCCATATGGCTCCCGGGGGGTTCCGGTAACCTCCCGGTAACCCGGTAAAATCCCGATTTCACCCGGAACACTTCCGATGTCCAAACATAGGCTTCCAATATATCAATCTTTATGTCTCGACCATTTCGAGACTCCTCGTCATGTCCGTGATCACATCCGGGACTCCGAACAACCTTCGGTACATCAAAATGCATAAACTCATAATATAACTGTCATCGTAACCTTAAGCGTGCGGACCCTACGGGTTCGAGAACAATGTAGACATGACCGAGACACGTCTCCGGTCAATAACCAATAGCGGGACCTGGATGCCCATATTGGCTCCTACATATTCTACGAAGATCTTTATCGGTCAGACCGCATAACAACATACGTTGTTCCCTTTGTCATCGGTATGTTACTTGCCCGAGATTCGATCGTCGGTATCCAATACCTAGTTCAATCTCGTTACCGGCAAGTCTCTTTACTCGTTCCGTAATACATCATCTCACAACTAACATATTAGTTGTAATGCTTGCAAGGCTTATGTGATGTGTATTACCGAGAGGGCCCAGAGATACCTCTCCGACAATCGGAGTGACAAATCCTAATCTCGAAATACGCCAACCCAACATCGACCATTGGAGACACCTGTAGTACTCCTTTATAATCACCCAGTTACGTTGTGACGTTTGGTAGTACCCAAAGTGTTCCTCCGGTAAACGGGAGTTGCATAATCTCATAGTCATAGGAACATGTATAAGTCATGAAGAAAGCAATAGCAACATACTAAACGATCGGGTGCTAAGCTAATGGAATGGGTCATGTCAATCAGATCATTCTACTAATGATGTGACCTCGTTAATCAAATAACAACTCATTGTTCATGGTTAGGAAACATAACCATCTTTGATTAATGAGCTAGTCAAGTAGAGGCATACTAGTGACACTATGTTTGTCTATGTATTCACACATGTATTATGTTTCCGGTAAATACAATTCTAGCATGAATAATAAACATTTATCATGATTATAAGGAAATAAATAATAACTTTATTATTGCCTCTAGGGCATATTTCCTTCAGTCTCCCACTTGCACTAGAGTCAATAATCTAGATTACACTGTAATGATTCTAACACCCATGGAGCCTTGGTGCTGATCATGTTTTGCTCGTGGAAGAGGCTTAGTCAACGGGTCTGCAACATTCAGATCCGTATGTATCTTGCAAATCTCTATGTCTCCCACCTGGACTAGATCCCGGATGGAGTTGAAGCGTCTCTTGATGTGTTTGGTCCTTTTGTGAAATCTGGATTCCTTTGCCAAGGCAATTGCACCAGTATTGTCACAAAAGATTTTCATTGGACCCGATGCACTAGGTATGACACCTAGATCGGATATGAACTCCTTCATCCAGACTCCTTCATTTGCTGCTTCCGAAGCAGCTATGTATTCCGCTTCACATGTAGATCCCGCTACGACGCTTTGTTTAGAACTGCACCAACTGACAGCTCCACCGTTTAATGTAAACACGTATCCGGTTTGCGATTTAGAATCGTCCGGATCAGTGTCAAAGCTTGCATCAACGTAACCTTTTACGATGAGCTCTTTGTCACCTCCATATACGAGAAACATATCCTTAGTCCTTTTCAGGTATTTCAGGATGTTCTTGACCGCTGTCCAGTGATCCACTCCTGGATTACTTTGGTACCTCCCTGCTAAACTTATAGCAAGGCATACATCAGGTCTGGTACACAGCATTGCATACATGATAGATCCTATGGCTGATGCATAGGGAACATCTTTCATATTCTCTCTATCTTCTGCAGTGGTCGGGCATTGAGTCTTACTCAATTTCACACCTTGTAACACAGGCAAGAACCCTTTCTTTGCTTGATCCATTTTGAACTTCTTCAAAATTTTGTCAAGGTATGTGCTTTGTGAAAGTCCAATTAAGCGTTTTGATCTATCTCTATAGATCTTAATGCCTAATATGTAAGCAGCTTCACCGAGGTCTTTCATTGAAAAACTTTTATTCAAGTATCCCTTTATGCTATCCAGAAATTCTATATCATTTCCAATCAGTAATATGTCATCCACATATAATATCAGAAATGCTACAGAGCTCCCACTCACTTTCTTGTAAATACAGGCTTCTCCGAAAGTCTGTATAAAACCAAATGCTTTGATCACACTATCAAAACGTTTATTCCAACTCCGAGAGGCTTGCACCAGTCCATAAATGGATCGCTGGAGCTTGCACACTTTGTTAGTTCCCTTTGGATCGACAAAACCTTCCGGTTGCATCATATACAACTCTTCTTCCAGAAATCCATTCAGGAATGCAGTTTTGACATCCATCTGCCAAATTTCATAATCATAAAATGCGGCAATTGCTAACATGATTCGGACGGACTTAAGCATCGCTACGGGTGAGAAGGTCTCATCGTAGTCAATCCCTTGAACTTGCCGAAAACCTTTTGCGACAAGTCGAGCTTTGTAGACAGTAACATTACCATCAGCGTCAGTCTTCTTCTTAAAGATCCATTTATTCTCAATTGCTTGCCGATCATTGGGCAAGTCAACCAAAGTCCATACTTTGTTCTCATACATGGATCTCATCTCAGATTTCATGGCTTCAAGCCATTTTGCGGAATCTGGGCTCACCATCGCTTCTTCATAGTTCGTAGGTTCATCATGATCTAGTAGCATGACTTCCAGAATAGGATTACCGTACCACTCTGGCGCGGATCTTACTCTGGTTGATCTACGAGGTTCAGTAGTATCTTGATCTGAAGTTTCATGATCATTATCATTGGTTTCCTCACTAACCGGTGTAGGTGTCACTGAAACAGTTTTCTGTGATGAACTACTTTCCAGTAAGGGAGCAGGTACAGTTACCTCGTCAAGTTCTACTTTCCTCCCACTCACTTCTTTCGAGAGAAACTCCTTCTCTAGAAATGATCCATTCTTAGCAACGAATGTTTTGCCTTCGGATCTGTGATAGAAGGTGTACCCAACAGTTTCCTTTGGGTATCCTATGAAGACACATTTCTTCGATTTGGGTTCGAGCTTATCAGGTTGAAGCTTTTTCACATAAGCATCGCAGCCCCAAACTTTAAGAAACGACAACTTTGGTTTCTTGCCAAACCATAGTTCATAAGGCGTCGTCTCAACGGATTTTGATGGTGCCCTATTTAACGTGAATGCGGCCGTCTCTAAAGCATAACCCCAAAATGATAGCGGTAAATCTGTAAGAGACATCATAGATCGCACCATATCTAGTAAAGTACGATTACGACGTTCGGACACACCATTGCGCTGTGGTGTTCCGGGTGGCGTGAGTTGTGAAACTATTCCACAGTTTTTCAAATGTACACCAAACTCGTAACTCAAATATTCTCCTCCACGATCAGATCGTAGAAACTTTATTTTCTTGTTACGATGATTTTCAACTTCACTCTGAAATTCTTTGAACTTTTCAAATGTTTCAGACTTATGCTTCATTAAGTAGATATATCCATATCTGCTCAAATCATCTGTGAAGGTGAGAAAATAACGATATCCGCCACGAGCCTCAATATTCATCGGACCACATACATCGGTATGTATGATTTCCAACAAATCTGTTGCTCTCTCCATAGTACCGGAGAACGGTGTTTTAGTCATCTTGCCCATGAGGCACGGTTCGCAAGTACCAAGTGATTCATAATCAAGTGGTTCCAAAAGTCCATTAGTATGGAGTTTCTTCATGCGTTTTACACCGATATGACCTAAACGACAGTGCCACAAATAAGTTGCACTTTCATTATCAACTCTGCATCTTTTGGTTTCAACATTATGAATATGTGTATTACTACTATCGAGATTCAATAAGAATAGACCACTCTTCAAGGGTGCATGACCATAAAAGATATTACTCATATAAATAGAACAACCATTATTCTCTGATTTAAATGAATAACCGTCTCGCATTAAACAAGATCCAGATATAATGTTCATGCTCAACGCTGGCACCAAATAACAATTATTTAGGTCTAATATTAATCCCGAAGGTAGATGTAGAGGTAGCGTGCCGACCGCGATCACATCGACTTTGGAACCGTTTCCCACGCACATCGTCACCTCGTCCTTTGCCAGTGCCCGCTTATTCTGTAGTCCCTGTTTCGAGTTGCAAATATTAGCAACAGAACCAGTATCAAATACCCAGGTGCTACTGCGAGCTCTAGTAAGGTACACATCAATAACATGTATATCATATATACCTTTGTTCACCTTGCCATCCTTCTTATCCGCCAAATACTTGGGGCAGTTCCGCTTCCAGTGACCAGTCTGCTTGCAGTAGAAGCACTCAGTTTCAGGCTTAGGTCCAGACTTGGGTTTCTTCTCTTGAGCAGCAACTGGCTTGCTGTTCTTCTTGAAGTTCCCTTTCTTCTTTCCTTTGCCCTTTTTCTTGAAACTAGTGGTTTTGTTAACCATCAACACTTGATGCTCCTTTTTGATTTCTACCTCCGCAGCTTTCAGCATTGCGAAGAGCTCGGGAATAGTCTTGTTCATCCCTTGCATATTATAGTTCATCACGAAGCTCTTGTAGCTTGGTGGCAGTGATTGGAGAATTCTGTCAATGACGCAATCATCCGGAAGATTAACTCCCAATTGAATCAAGTGATTATTGTACCCAGACATTTTGAGTATATGCTCACTGACAGAACTGTTCTCCTCCATCTTGCAGCTATAGAACTTATTGGAGACTTCATATCTCTCAATTCGGGCATTTGCTTGAAATATTAATTTCAACTCCTGGAACATCTCATATGCTCCATGACGTTCAAAACGTCGTTGAAGTCCCGATTCTAAGCCGTAAAGCATGGCACACTGAACTATTGAGTAGTCATCAGCTTTGCTCTGCCAAACGTTCACAACATCTGGTGTTGCTCCAGCAGCAGGCCTGGCACCCAGCGGTGCTTCCAGGACGTAATTCTTCTGTGCAGCAATGAGGATAATCCTCAAGTTACGGACCCAGTCCGTGTAATTGCTACCATCATCTTTCAACTTTGCTTTCTCAAGGAACGCATTAAAATTTAACGGAACAACAACACGAGCCATCTATCTACAATCAACATAAACAAGCAAGATACTATCAGGGACTAAGTTCATGATAAATTTTAAGTTCAATTAATCATATTACTAAAGAACTCCCACTTAGATAGACATCCCTCTAATCCTCTAAGTGATCACGTGATCCAAATCAACTAAACCATGACCGATCATCACGTGAGATGGAGTAGTTTTCAATGGTGAACATCGTTATGTTGATCATATCTACTATATGATTCACGCTCGACCTTTCGGTCTCCGTGTTCCGAGGCCATATCTGCATATGCTAGGCTCGTCAAGTTTAACCTGAGTATTCTGCGTGTGCAAAACTGGCTTGCACCCGTTGTAGATGGACGTAGAGCTTATCACACCCGATCATCACGTGGTGTCTGGGCACGACGAACTTTGGCAACGGTGCATACTCAGGGAGAACACTTCTTGATAATTTAGTGAGAGATCATCTTATAATGCTACCGTCAATCAAAGCAAGATAAGATGCATAAAAAGATAAACATCACATGCAATCAATATAAGTGATATGATATGGCCATCATCATCTTGTGCTTGTGATCTCCATCTCCGAAGCACCGTCATGATCACCATCGTCACCGGCGCGACACCTTGATCTCCATCGTAGCATCGTTGTCGTCTCGCCAATCTTTATGCTTCCACGACTATCACTACCGTTTAGTAATAAAGTAAAGCATTACATCGCGATTGCATTGCATACAATAAAGCGACAACCATATGGCTCCTGCCAGTTGCCGATAACTCGGTTACAAAACATGATCATCTCATACAATAAAATTCAGCATCATGCCTTGACCATCTCACATCACAACATGCCCTGCAAAAACAAGTTAGACGTCCTCTACTTTGTTGTTGCATGTTTTACGTGGCTGCTACGGGCTTAAGTAAGAACCAATCTCACCTACGCATCAAAACCACAACGATAGTTTGTCAAATAGACTCCGTTTTAACCTTCGCAAGGACCGGGCGTAGCCATACTTGGTTCAACTAAAGTTGGAGAGGCAGTCGCCCGCAAGCCATCTCTGTGCAAAGCACGTCGAGGGAACCGGTCTCGCGTAAGCGTACGCGTAAGGTTGGTCCGGGTCGTCTCGTCCAACAATACCGCCGAACCAAAGTATGACATGCTGGTAGGCAGTATGACTTGTATCGTCCACAACTCACTTGTGTTCTACTCGTGCATATAACATCAACATAAATAACCTAGGCTCGGATGCCACTGTTGGGTTTCGTAGTAATTTCAAAAATTATCCTACGCACACGCAAGATCATGTGATGCATAGCAACGAGGGGGAGAGTATTGTCTACGTACCCTACGCAGACCGACTACGGAAGCGATGACACGACGTAGAGGAAGTAGTCGTACGTCTTCACGATCCAACCGATCAAGCACTGAAACTACGGCACCTCCGAGTTCGAGCACACGTTCAGCTCGATGACGATCCCCGGACTCCGATCCAGCAAAGTGTCGGGGAAGAGTTCCGTCAGCACGACGGCGTGGTGACGATCTTGATGAACTACAGCAGGAGGGCTTCGCCTAAACTTCGCTACAGTATTATCGAGGAATATGGTGGCAGGGGGCACCGCACACGGCTAAGGAACAGATCACGTGGATCAACTTGTGTCAACTTGTGTGTCTTTGGGGTGCCTCTACCTCAGTATATAAAGGAGCCAAGGGGGGAGGGGGCGCCGGCCAAGAGAGAGAGGCGCAGGAGGAGTCCTACTCCTACCGGGAGTAGGACTCCCCCCCCCCAATCCTATTCCAACTAGGATTCCCAAGGGGGAAAGAGGGAGAGGGGTGGCCGGCCACCTCTCCTAGTCCTAATAGGACTAGGGGAAGGGGGGAGGCGCGCAGCCCCCTTGGGCTGCCCCTTTCTCCTTTCCACTAAGGCCCATGAAGGCCCATATGGCTCCCGGGGGGTTCCGGTAACCTCCCGGTAACCCGGTAAAATCCCGATTTCACCCGGAACACTTCCGATGTCCAAACATAGGCTTCCAATATATCAATCTTTATGTCTCGACCATTTCGAGACTCCTCGTCATGTCCGTGATCACATCCGGGACTCCGAACAACCTTCGGTACATCAAAATGCATAAACTCATAATATAACTGTCATCGTAACCTTAAGCGTGCGGACCATACGGGTTCGAGAACAATGTAGACATGACCGAGACACGTCTCCGGTCAATAACCAATAGCGGGACCTGGATGCCCATATTGGCTCCTACATATTCTACGAAGATCTTTATCGGTCAGACCGCATAACAACATACGTTGTTCCCTTTGTCATCGGTATGTTACTTGCCCGAGATTCGATCGTCGGTATCCAATACCTAGTTCAATCTCGTTACCGGCAAGTCTCTTTACTCGTTCCGTAATACATCATCTCACAACTAACATATTAGTTGTAATGCTTGCAAGGCTTATGTGATGTGTATTACCGAGAGGGCCCAGAGATACCTCTCCGATAATCGGAGTGACAAATCCTAATCTCGAAATACGCCAACCCAACATCGACCATTGGAGACACCTGTAGTACTCCTTTATAATCACCCAGTTACGTTGTGACGTTTGGTAGTATCCAAAGTGTTCCTCCGATAAACGGGAGTTGCATAATCTCATAGTCATAGGAACATGTATAAGTCATGAAGAAAGCAATAGCAACATACTAAACGATCGGGTGCTAAGCTAATGGAATGGGTCATGTCAATCAGATCATTCTACTAATGATGTGACCTCGTTAATCAAATAACAACTCATTGTTCATGGTTAGGAAACATAACCATCTTTGATTAATGATCTAGTCAAGTAGAGGCATACTAGTGACACTATGTTTGTCTATGTATTCACACATGTATTATGTTTCCGGTAAATACAATTCTAGCATGAATAATAAACATTTATCATGATTATAAGGAAATAAATAATAACTTTATTATTGCCTCTAGGGCATATTTCCTTCAATAAGGAACTATAACAAGTCCATCTCCATAAGCATAATTCATATTGGCATCTTGGCCACAAGCATAACAAGCATCAAGTTCATCAAAAAGGGATATTTCAAAAGAATCAACGGGATCATAGCATTCATCATAGCTTTCATCCTTCGGTAAGCACGAAGGGGAATTAAACAATGTATGAGTTGGATAGTTACTCTCATTAGAAGGTGGTCACGGGTAGCTAATCCGCTCTTCCTCTTTTTGTTCTTCGCTCTCCTCCTCATCTTTTTCATCCATTGAGCTCACAGTTTCATCAATTTCTTCTTCCATAGCTTCCTGCAAAATATTAGTCTCTTTTTGGATAGCGGAGACTTTCTCAATAAATACATAAATATCGGAATTGTATTTATAATTCTCATAACAATATTTAAGTATAGCAAAGTTTTCAGGTCTATATACAACATCATCATAATCTTCATACTTTTCAAACAGAGATTCAATTTCATAAGCACCCTTAAAAGCAACAAATTTTTCTATTCATTCCACATCATAGTAATCATATCTACCATTAGCATAATAAGACAAGGTTTCATTATCATTAAATTCGCATAAAAAGGGAAGGTGTCGAGCCTTCATCCTAGAGCAACAAGTATAAGCATATCTCGAGTGTAGATTCCAAGCATACCATTGCAACATTTCAATTTGATCCCATAAGAGTTTTCCTTTTTGAGTCAATCCATAATCTCTAAAGTATTCACGTTGATCCAACATGTCTCCCATTATCAAATTGATTGGGGTTTTCTCAGGATTATCAAAATAGTGTTTGATATTTTTCACATAACGAGCATTGAGGGTTTTAGGAAGTTCCCCATCTCCATGAGTAGCAAGTACAACTAATTTTTTTGGTATTTCGTGTTCCATATCCATAACTAAATATAGAGAAAACAAAATCTACTTAGTGGTAAAGCAAACACGCACACACGAGAATATTCACGCCATGCTATTGCTCCCCGGCAACGGCGCCAGAAAAAGGTCTTGATAACCCACAAGTATAGGGGATCGTTTGTAGCCTTTTTTGATAAATAAGAGTGTCGAACCCAATGAGGAGCTAAAGGTAGAACAAATGTTCCATCAAGTTCTATTGACCACCGATACAACTCTACGCACACTTTAACATTTGCTTTACCTAGAACAAGCATGAAACTATTTTGTAGGTGTGATGCTAGAACTACTTTGCAAGAATAAAACTACGAGTACTTTGCGAGATAATAAAAGTTAGTTGTTTAGTAAAAAGGTTTTTGTCACATAAGAAAATTATTTGTCCCTAGGTGATCGATAGCTAAACCGGTAATCATTATTGCAATTTTATAAGAGGGAAAGGCATGAGCTAACATAATTTCCGTACTTGGATCATATGCACTTACAATTGGAACTCTAGCAAGCATCCGCAACTACCAAAGATCATTAAGGTAAAACCCAACCATAGCATTAAGTATCAAGTCCTCTTTACTCCCATACGCAACAACCCCCTTACTCGGGCATAAGCTTCTGTCACTCTAGCCACCCACCATAAACGAATCATGAATGTATTGCAACACCCTACATCGGAGATCCCTCATGTTTGCGCGACATGGAGGGCACCATAGAACAACACCAAAATAAAATATACAACTCAAACCAATCACGATCATCAATCAACCCATAGGACAAAATAGATCTACTCAAACATCATAGGATAACCACATCTCATTGGATAATAATATATAGTGTTGAGCACCATGTTTAAGTAGAGAATTGCAGCGGGAATAGAGAGGTCACACCGCTGCATAGAGGGGAAGAAAGTTGGTTTTGATGGTAGCAAGATTGTTAGTGTAGATCGCCGCCACGATCCTTGCCCCGACGACATTTCGGCGCCATGGGGAGAGAGGGGGAGAGAGCCCCCCTCCTCCTTCTTCTTCCTTGGCCTCCCCCCTAGATGGGAGGAGAGTTCCCCATCTGGTCCATGGCCTCCATGGTGGAGGAGGGGCGAGAACCCCTCCAATATTGGACCTCTCCCTTTGTTCTCTTCTGTTTCGTGTTTCTGTTTTCTGGCCCTTCACCGTTTCTTAAATTCCCGGAGATCCGTAAATCCGATTGCGCTGAAATTTTTACACGATTTTTTCCATAAATTATCTTTCTTGCACTCGAAGAAGAGCCCCAACCGACTTACGGGGTGCCCACAAGGCACCACCGCACTCCAAGGGGGAGGCCGCGCCCTGGTGTCTTGTGGAGGTCGTGGGCCTCCGTTTGCGTTGATTCCACCTCCCTAAAATCACATATATTCCAAAATATTTCTCCATAAATTTTTATCACGTTTGGACTTCGTTTGATATGGATATTCTGCGAAACAAAAAACATGCAACAAACAGGAAAGCACTAGATCAATTTGTTAGTCCAATAAATCATATAATGTTGCCAAAAATATGTGAAAGTTGTATAATATTGGCATGGAACAATAAAAAATTATAGATACGACGGAGACGTTTTAATTCTCGAGACAACCCATCTATTGAAAGACATAAGATCAACTCCAACAGATTCGCCATATTGGCAGCCTCCACATCGCATATGGAGTTGGCTCTATATGGATATGAAGGCTAACGAGCCAAAAGCGCAAACATAGAATCATCGTACTAGCTGCCTCCATTTTTTTCATGTGGGACCCATTTTACCAGTGGCTAGAAGACATCTTCCTTCCCCACCTCAACAATGAATTTTTTTAACTAAGATTTCAACTCGAATTTCAACAATGATTTCCAAAGTAGATTTCTAGAAGGATTGTAAAATAGATTTTGATTGATTTAACTACGAGCTCTTCCTTCTCTTGGAAGTGACCTTACACGTGGGGGAGGCTTCGGCCACCACGACTTCCACGGACACGCGATCGACAAAAGCTTGTGATACGACAACATTTTTGAAGGCTAGCTTGAGCACAACTTTCATTTTTGCGCCGGCGCTTGTCGATATCCGGAGGAAAGTACTCGAGGGCGACGGGGAGGCAGGCGCGGCCGACTGCCAACTCAACCTTAGAATTGTCTAGCCACTCGGATAAGTCCCACTCCTTCTCCTAGAACTGTCTAACCAGGGAAAGGTCCGCGGGGAGATCGCACCAACATGGTAACGAAAGAAGAGAGGGTGAGGAGTAGCGGACGATTAAGGAGGGCAATGGAGGTGAGGGTGTCGACGATGGGGATGGGGAAATAGAGTGGATGTGGTGGTGCCGATGAAGGGGGCGATGGAGGTTATATACCTGCGAATGGGCACGCTCCGACGAAAAACATGGGTGATTTACCATGTGCGGGTGGAAAAACGATGTGAAACACAACGAGCCGGTGACAACAATTAATTGGTGTTCTTCTCTAGTGGATAAGCGGTTGTGGCATTGCCCGAGGCAGAAGCAGCGGCCACACGGAAGGCCGCACCATTGATCGAGTTGTGCGCGGGAGGAACATGTCGAGCTGAATCTTCACCCGCGTGAGCAGTTGGTGGATGGCGCTCTCCAAGCCAGTGTCGCAACCTCCAAATATGAAGGCCCGCTGGCTGGATATGACGCGTGCTCCATAATAATGGCGACAGGAAAGCGTAGGACGACTCTGTTAGAGTGTCATTTTTAGATCAAAATCACCATGTCAATGGTTATTATGCCAATCGGTTCCATACGATGACTCTGCTAAAGTTGCGCTAATTGGGCCATTTGGTAAAGTTATAGTTATGGGCATGTCCCGATTGATCCATTTGGAGGAAGGCATGGGACGATCATCTATCGGCCGATTGCCGTGCAGACATGCATGTTAGCGTCGCCATTCATAATTAACAATGCATATGTATGCACACGGATACACCATCATGCGGTGCGTGTACCTGTATAAGGAAATCGCAGGTCGTTATGTGCGTACATGTCTCCTACGTGCTTCCGCAAGTCAAGCATCCATTGCATGTGTACTCCCAACGACCATGTGGTCGATCACAGGCCAATGTTCTCTGGTACTAGTAGTAATAAAATCAGCAGAAATAATGGTCTTCAAATAGAATCAGCTAAAGATGATACTCTAGTGATCTAAACACTTTTATATTTCTTCTTTTCAGAGGAAGCACAACAAAATGTAATTTCATCCCAGTTTGCACGACGCATGTAGAGCACTACTACTTCCATATATATTTGGACTATTTCGTTAAAATATTATAAACTTGTGCTCCCTCCAATCCAAAACCAGTGTTGTGGTTTTAGTTCAGAGGGAGTTGTATTTTCGTACCGGGTCTCAACATTTGTGATTTGTGTTTTGCAACCGTTATTTGATTCGCAGAATCAAAATGGATGAAACTGATACAGCAGGCAGAGGGGCAGGTTCCCGGACTTGGCGCCACGGCCCATTATCACTAACTAGCAAAAGAGCCCGTGCGTTGCAACGGAAGAGAAAACATAACACACACTCTTAACTCAACAGCCATCACTCAAGACCACAATAGGTCCATCTCTTATTTTTGCGAGGCATCATATTTGTGTTGCCTCTTATTCTCATTCTCACCCTCACCGGCGATGGCCTCGATGTTCACACAAAACAACAAAAAACGTGTGTTGAATATGGTTAATCCTAAGGCGTCTCTCTCCTCCCTCTCCCTCTCTCTCTCCCCTCTCTCTCTCTCTCGCTCGCTTTCTCTCACTCTCGCGATGAGTAATCTATTGTTTTTCCTTGCGACATTTTTCAGAGGTATGCACGTGTAGTTATCGATGTTTTCTTTTCCGTATATGGTTATAGTGGGGTATTTATTTGCAATCGGATCGCCGCCGGTATGAAAAAACGGATCTTGCGCTATAAATTATAAGTTTGCTTCCATAAAAATATTTAAAAAATATTTAACAGGTAAAATTAACATCATATTTGGATTCCACATATTTTTCTAATAAAATTTCATATATAATATGTTAAAATCGAAGTTACGGTTTAAAAGATACATATAATTTAGAAAATCATTTGGTTTGACTCAAATATATTTCAAAATAATATTTAAAAATACTTAACAGGTAAAAATAATCTCATATTCATATTCTACATATTTTTCTAATCAAATTTCATATATAACATGTTTAAATCGAAGTTACGGTTTAAAAGATATGGATGATTTTAAAAACATTTGTTTGACTTAAATATGATCCGCGGATGAATTACCTAAAATATCAGGGGGGTTCGAAAAATGTAAAATAACGGTTCGGGTGTGACTTAAATCCGGACGGCTGGTTGATTTCAAGAAAAGACAGGGACTTTTATGTAAAATATGAAAATAACGCTTCGTTTTAACTTAAAACGGGACTGCGGGACGAAAGAAACCCAATTCACTTTATTATTAGGTAAAGATAAAGATAATCGCAAGCCTTTAGGCTACTTTCCATACCACCGATACACGAGGATACTGACACGTGGACCCAACCGAACATGCGGATCGGATAGTCAGTGAGCCAAGGCCGGGCCAGGAGCCGGTTCGTGGCCCTTAAGAACATGGTTAATAGTATAGCCAACTGCTGGCTATAAGCCATTGCCATGTCATCTATAGTCCATCTTATAGCCAATATGTACAATAGTTGATAGAAGAATGTACTACTTTTTCATTATATGGCCCACCTTTCACTCTCACATAGTGTCTAGGAGCACGTGCTAGAGCTAGCTCTTCACCAAGAGCCCTCTTACCTTCTATCTCCTCTTCTCTTCCCTCCAACTAAGCATGAATATATTAGTTTATTGCTTATAGCGAGCTGACTCAGCTCTATTGTACTTGCTCTACTCCTCCTTCATGTTCGCTAGTGTCGGGGGAAAGAAGTCAACAATCGCTGAACCGACCGGAGTGGACAAGCGGACGAAGGGCAGTTCGGTCATTCCAATAAGGGAAAATTTTGTTTTTGCCACTCTAGATTTTGCCAATTTTCCTTATGCCACTCCAGATTTTGATATTTCATTTTTGCCACTCTTAGTTTTTGACTATTATCACAATTGCCATTTTGTGGCAAAAGCAAAATAATTTTATTTCATTTTTGCCACTCACAGCTTTTAACAATTATCACAATTGCCACTCTAAAAATTTTGCTTTTGCCACTTGAATGGCAATTGTGATAATTTTCCAAAACTAAGAGTGACAAAAATGAAATGTCAAAATCTAGAGTGGCATAAGGAAAATTGGCAAAATCTAGAATGGCAAAAACAAAATTTTCCCTTCCAATAAAGTGCCGAATGCCGCAGGGCCCACGGCACCGCAGCTGAGAGTTGAGCTCACGTCTCGAGGATGCTCAAAATTCGTGCAAATACCTTTCGTAAAAAAAATCGTGCAAATTGCACGCTTTTGCCTTTTCGCCTTTTGTCTCAAGAAGAAATCAATCCTTGTATGATCCTCAAAAAAGAAAAGAAAATCCTTGTGTAGGATTAAGGCCAATTGAGTCGCACGAATTTGAAAGATGTAGAAACTGTAAAAACCACATGACTATAATATCATATACTACTACTATACCCTAAAAAAACTACTACTATGAATTCGTACAGAATTCCGAAACAGGGGAAATTCTAATTGTTGTTTTCGTATTGCGCATATGAAGTAAACATCAAAGTTTGATTCGCAAAAAAAGAAAGTAAGCATAGAAGTTTTTTAGGATTAAGGAGATACAGTGTAGGTTGTTGGACTTCACAAAGAAAAGAAAAAGGAGGTGTGAGCTTTTATTCAGAATCCTATTAAATAGAGAGATAAAAAACGGATACCATTAAAAAAATGGTGATCCCAATCCATGATCAAACTGGCTCTCATACAAAAGAGTGTTGCTCTGCATACGATGATTTTCAGACGATGTGTGAACAACAGCGTACATCAGTCCATCTACGCATATCAGTCAAGTGCAGCCGACCGCTGGATCGGGCATCGTCCCGCTGTCGTGCAGGTTGTGTCGATCGCACAGTAATTTCATATACAAAATATGCTTTGGATTAAAAAAATCCTCTAATATCTCTACCATCCAAAGGAGTCTTAAAGCATGTGATCCAGATCATTGATGAGTGGTTATCTGAAATTTTCGCATCTTACGATAAACACCTATTTTAGAGTTTTCCCGCAAAAAGAAAACAACTATTTTAGAGTTACAAATTTTGAAATGAATTTTAGCTCAGCCTCTCTCTCAGTTTACAGGACGTGCGCATATCCCTAGATCGTCAATTTAATCAACCTAATACAAGTCATATATTACAAGAAAAATATACCAATATAAATTTCATATGTTCTATTTTCAAACTGTATAATTTTTGTGTTATATAGTTTATATTAAGATGGTAAAATTGACAACCTAGGTATACGTGCAAGACTTATAAACTGAAACGGAGGAAGTAATAATAGTGTATGCTAAAAAATGCAGCAAGTAAGAGAGAAGATGTGACAAGCAAGGTGATTATATTGAAGAGCGCTGTCTATGTCGGCCAATACATAAGATGACCTAAGCAAAAATAATAAGAGATCAAATCATGATTGCTCACAAAAGAGGAGGATTTCATAAAAAGGCTGTCCATATGACTTTAATAGTACTACCTATGTCTTGGTTTATAGGTTCCCTCGTATTTAGTATATAATTTTGACCATTGATTTAATTAATAAAATGTCAATACATGTCACCAAAAGTTATACCATTGAAAATTATGTTCAAATACGTTGGTTACATGCATTAAAATTTTGTTCGTTAATCTATGATCAAAATTTGACACAAAATACGAAGGGGACTAGTAAACGAGGACGAAGGTAGTAGGTATAGATAGATAAAGGTTTCCCAGCCGCCAGGGCAAAGAACCCTCGTACCCAACCGCCGCTATGGTTCCTCCTGCCTCTCGACGGCGGCGGCGGCGGTCTGCCTCGTCTCCTTTGGCCTTAGGTCCATGGAGGTGTGGTGAATCTCGGCCCTTGCGGTCGAGAGGGCTTCGTTTTTGGATGATTTTCAGAGCTTTCTTATGGTTTGTGTCCTGTTCGGAGAGATGAGGCGGCGGCGGCTCTCTGAAGATGGAATAAGATTCTCCCTGTCTAGCCCCGTCCCAGTGTCGCTTCTAGCGTCATTGGAGGGCGTGTAGAGGTTTGTCTCCGATAGATCTCGCGGGATCCGGTCGGTGTTTGTCTTTGGTGGATCCACGTGGATCCGGTCCTTGTTCGTGTGTCTACATGTTGGACCCTTCCGATCTAACATTCTCTTCAACAACGGCGGTTGCTGTTCTAGTGCGCTCGTCCTATAGGGCTTTAGCGCGACGACTTCCCGATTGTCTGCTACAGCAAGTTTTGCCCGGCTCCAAGGAAGGAGGGGCGATGACAGCGGTGCGCCTCCGGCTCGCTTCAGTGTTTGTGATCGTCGCTGGATGGTCTACGGATTTGGATGTAATTTTATTATTTTTGATATTCGTTGTACTATCATGATTGGTGGCGAATAGATTGAAAGTTTTTTATAAAAACAGATGTCCACACGCCCAAGGAGAGTGCTAATATTGGTGAGCCTTAACTTAGTAAAGAGTCGCAGGAAACCATGTATAGGTGCACAAAAGATGTGGCGAGAGCATCTATGTATAAACATCAACAAAGAAAGATACATGCTTGATGCTAGTGCATGTTCTTGGTGGCAGGGAAGATAAGAACCCCGCCATCAATTTAGTGTCGACCTGCCATTGGCTCTTCCAAATTTTATCGGGCTGGACGTCGAAATCTATCATCATGAGCTTTCTGCCTGTCCAGCCTCCTGTTATTCATCATGAACTTTTATAGCTTGCCCGAGACGCTCCACTACGAGATCGGTACGATCCAAGCCCGCTTCTTTCGGGCGGGCGAGGGTGACAAGCAAAAATACCACATCGTGCGGTGGTCTGAGATCTACAAGCCTAAGGACCAGGGCGGGTTGGGCATCATGGCATCCAAGCGGATGAACATTGCTCTCCTAACCCGTTGGCTGTGGCGCATTGCCAATGGGGACGGCGGCCTTTGGCTCAAAATCGTCCGGAATAAATACCTTGGTGGCCGGCCCCTAGTGTTCTGTCAGCAGTCTGGTGGCTCGCAGTTTTGGCAATCGGTCATTCAGCTATTGCATGTCCTGCGCATTGGTACCTCCATCTCGGTTGGCTTTGGTGCTGCCACCCTTTCTGGCTCGACAGATGGGCTGGTGATGCTCTGTTCGTGACCCGCTTCCCGGATCTATTCTCCATAGCAGTCGACCCTCGGGTCTCGGTCAAGACGGCCCTTATTGACTCAGGGCGTCTCGCATTCTGCCGCCCTTTTGGGGGCCACGGAATTAGCCTCCTGGCATGACCTCTTAGATGGCATTGCTCTCCACGAGCCGGACCTCGCGTCGACGACCGACCATGTGTCCTGGCGCCTTGAGCCCTCGGGCCGTTTCTCCACGAGGTCCCTCTACCGCACCATTGTGGCCGCCCCCGCCCTAGCCCCCTTCGAGGTGATCTGGATTATCCGTATACCTCTGAAGATCTGAATCTTCTTGTGGCAATGGATCCGGGGCCGCCTCCCTTCCGGTGTTGAGGTGCGTAAATGGAATGGCGCGGGCTTCTTCTCTTGTGCCTCGGCCCAGTTTATGTGGAGTTGTGCTCGTGAGTCGTTCGATGGAAATTGGTGCCATACCAACTTCTTGAACCTCTTCACCGAAATCCAGGCCTCGCCCCCTACGCGTCGCCACATTAGGTGGCTGACCATAGGGGTCTTGGCCTGGACGCTCTGGACGGTTCGGAATAAGCTAGTCATACAGCGGATTCCCCTTCGACGGGCTACTGACGCAATGTTCAAGCTGTGTGGTTTCTTGCAGCTCTGGCGCCCTCTTAGCCGCCCCCAGGACCAGGACACCATCTCCATCATCATCTCCGACCTTCGTGTGATGGCTCTCCGATTGGCTTCGTCGCTTCCTCCGCCACCTCCTGAGCCTGATTAGTGCCTCCATGGCTCTCCGGTGTTACCGGTCTTTTTGTTTCTTTGGGTTGCCGAGCTGTGCCCTTAGCAGAACCTATTGTACTTCTTGTCGTGTGTGTGTGTGTGTGTGTGTGTGTGTGTGTGTGTGTGTGTGTGTGTGTGTGTTGTGGACTCGAGTGTGGTACTTGATGGTTTGTGGCGGTTTGCTTTATTTATAAAGCGGGGCGAATGCCTTTTTCGATAAATCTATTGAACAGGCAAACCAGCTATGACAATAGGTTAGAAGAACATGGAATAGAGAGAGATTAGAACAAAGACAATCATGTAAGATAGTGATGAGTCCATTTATATGCAAAACTACGAATGTGTATTTGGAAAGTAACTTTTTTTTACAATTGATATAGTTTTACAACATTTTGAAAGCTCTAAAGACTTGTTGTCTTTTCTCTGGTGTAGAAAAAGATGGGAACACAGATGATCATGTAAGTTAGAGCATAGTTGGTTTGATACTAACAATTGGCATGGTCAAAAGTTACGAAAACACATATTTCCGAGGTTGGTAAAAAACATAGTAGCAAAAAAATTACTAGCCAACGTTTGACATTTGCTAAATATATTTGCATGCCAATTTTTGACATTGACCAAGCTCTAAAATAGGTGGAACCACAGTGTGCCTTTGAAAAGCCCCAAATTTGTTGAGGCTCGTTATAGTAGTATTTTGAAAGCTCTAAGAGTATCTACGGCCAGGCACCCCAAAACCGTCTCAAACTTCTGGGCGGATGGTCTGGCCACAAAAACGCGACCTAAAGGGGCTACTTAAACGGGCCTCAAACACTCGGCCTGACCAGCATCCCTCATATCCAGCCTAAATATGAGGCGGATATGGGGATGCCTGGGCGCGTTCGCCATGTCAGACTGATGATAGGGTCCCACATGGAATCGTCCGGAAATCCGATGGTCCGACGGACGTCTCCTCCACTTGGGGTGTGAACGCCCCGTGGGGCAGCTCTGGCTCGCCGCCCGAGGCAAAATCCGGCTATTTAAGTTGGCCGGCGTCCCCCAACCCTAGCCACATCCACCTCCTCCCTCTCCGGGCTGCCAGCCTGAGCCTCCACCACCTCTCTCCCGCTCCATCGCTCTTCCCATGCCGCCCGACACCGCCATGGTTCGACAAAAGAAGACCACCTATGCTATGATCACGCCGAAGCGCCAGTTCCAGATTGAGCAAGAGATCCGGGCGAGGCGCACCGCACACATCGCAGCTGAGGCCGAGGAGGAAGAGGAGCATCAGCCGGCTCCGATGGAGGTGGCGAATCCGAAGGAGGCGGAGCAGCCGAAGGAGGAGGAGCTGGCGTCGGCTCCGGCTCCGGGCTTCAACACGGAGGACACGGAGGTGGAGTTCGCGGTTGCCCAAGCGCTCGAGATGGCGGAGCAGCAGGGCATCCTGGAGTCCATCGGTCCATCCAAGTTGAGGCCTCTTTGGAGGCCAACCGACAGTTCATCCGGCAGGAACATCGACGCGCTCTTCGACGAGATCGAAGCGGAGACGGATGCGGAGGCAGACATGGAGGAGGCGCAGGAGCCGGAGATGCGGTCGCCGCCCATGTACTCGGAGCCGGGCAAGGAGATAGTGGATATTTCCAGCAAAGATTAGGATAGTATAGGTTATTTGATTTACGTAGTACATGGATTTCATTGTTTGCATGCTTTTATATGGATCTAAGGTTTCTAGTATGGGGGTATCCGGCCGTGTTCATGGGCGTTTGAAGGATCGGATTTGTTGTCCGCGATGGTAGATGCTATGCATTTGAAACTCATGCACAATTACAAAACTACCCCCAGCCCCTACCTTTTCTCCTTTTTTTTCCTGACCTGTCTTTTCTCTTCTTCTTTCCCCCCCTGTTTTGTTTGCTTTATTCTCAACAGGAAGTTACACTCTCGAAAGTCGTCTTTCTCTCACCTCTCTTGGACACCAAGCCAGCACCAAATCTTCCCGGACGGTTTCCACCCCAATCCGCCGGCATTCTCCGGTGGGATCGCGGCCCGGAGCCGATCTGAACAAGCGCGAGTTCACCCGCCCGCGACCCCGTCTCCGCCCGCATTCAGGTAGTCCGCTCCCGTAAGTTTCTTTGATTCGGTTTCTTGATCTTTGGATTAGCAGGCGCGGTTCCGAGTTCGTTTCCTCGGTTCATACGATCTTTTCTTGGGTTTTGGTGGTTCTTCCGCCAGTTTATGCCTCGCTATTCTAGGCTTCTTGCTCGTTCCAACGTTGGATCGTTTCTAGTGTGTACTTCCAGGAAGTTTTTTCCCCTGGGTTTGTTGATTTTAAAGACGTTAGGTTCAGAAGCGTTCTACATTCCGAAGTGGAAGTTGACGCCTCTGTGATTTGCATTGGTGATTTAAGTGTTTGTGGAGATAAGCGTTGCGCCATCAGGTGACATTTTCTGAGTTCTTACGACGAAAAATCCCCCAAATCTTAGTACTCCTACTACGTATTGTTGTACAAAACTACTGTAGAGAGTCGCAGCTATTCTTCAGTTGTTTCATAGCAAATGGTGTAATTTTTATGTAAATTGAGATTATTTTGTATGTTTGTGTGGTACTAATGACAAATTAGTTCACGACAAAAAGGCCTATGAAAAGCAATTTCTCAGTTTGGAAGTTAGTTCACCAGTAATATCCACCGTTTCTGTGTAACATGACTTGGCGTGGATAAATTAGCTCTTAACTTTGTGCCTTATCAGTGGTGTCCCCGTGGTTGTCAAAGATCTGATATTTTGATGTGACATCAGTTGAGATGGCAAAGTTTGCCTAAAGATTGCATTTCCATTTCATGATGTTGACCCAGATAGCCACCTAATGTGCTAAGCCACATGCTGTCACTGTTCCAGGCTTCCAATTTACTATCCCCTATTGTACTTGTTGGCAGGGCAGACACAGCTGTTGGTCTTCTTCCTCGTCAGGGCTTCCATGTGGTGGACGCAATATCCTTGGTGCTAGGATCTGTAACTGAATTGGGGGAGAATGAATGGGGTTTCTGAAGGTCTGATCATCGGTACCACGGTTGGTGTGGTGATAGGGGTGCTGCTGGCAGTTGGAATACTCCTGTGCATGAGGTATCGGCGTTCTCAGGCGCAAATAAGGAGCAGTAGCTCGAGGAGGTCATCGACTATCCCCATCCGTGCAAATGGTGTTAATACATGTGCAGAGCTGTCGAACTCAACTACAGGGCAGGAATCGCCGAGAGAGTTTGAAGATCGTGGACCATCCCTGTGGATTGAAGGACCTGGAAGGAAGAGCCTAATATCAGCTTCTGGGATACCCAAATATGCGTACAAGTATGTTCCCTTGAGCTTTCTCTATCTATTCTCAGGGTAGCAATATTCATAGTTGTATCATTAACTAAGTCCTACAAAATTTGCTTCCAAATAACTGATCTATTTTAGGATCTTGATGAGTTATTTATTGTCGGTTCTGAAATGAAGTTCCTGTCGTGGGTTGGTTATCCTCTTTTGGACTTTTATATGCCTTGAACTACCAGTACCAACTCCAAGGGTTCCTTTTTTTTAGCTTTTTGTCTTGTTGACATTTCAGAGTGGAAATTTTCCATAGAATGGTGGGAACCGGAGAAAATAATGATGGTTGGTTTGTACTAGAAAGAGAAAATGCACACTAAAGATTCTACCTGATCTTCTTTGGATAGAAGAAACATGAGTGAAGGATAGGAAAACATGTCACATACACGCCCAGTGAGATATTGTAGTTTATAAATATAAGGAGGCTGTGATAAAATGCCGGACCGTAAATATTACTCCCTCCATATCAAAATATAAGACGCTTTTTGACACTATAACGTCTTGTATTTTGATACAGAGGGAGTAGCAAGTAAAGGAGCCATCATAATAGGTGAAATCAGTTATTATACTTTCTGTAAGTTGTCTCAAATTTTGCTAATTTAAGTATGACCATGGAACCGTATCTTCTACATAACTATGCTGATTTAATTATGATCGCAAAACTGTGTCTTCTTTTAGTTTAATTTAATCTTTGAACATTATTTTCTTTTGTCTAGGGAACTGCAGAAAGCTACCAGCAATTTCACAAAACTGTTGGGCCAAGGAGCCTTTGGTCCTGTTTACAAAGCTGACATGTCATCTGGTGAGATATTGGCTGTTAAAGTACTTGCTAACAATTCAAAGCAAGGTGAAAAGGAGTTCCAAAATGAGGTAAGCTAATGTTTATAGATGACTAGAAATGGGCATGCCTGGTAATTTGATGGATAACTAATTTCAGGTCTTACTTCTTGGGCGATTGCACCACAGGAATCTGGTGAACTTGGTTGGTTACTGTGCTGAAAAGGGGCAACACATTCTGTTATATGCATACATGCCTAATGGGAGCCTAGCATCACACTTATATGGTATATATTCTCTCCATCTGGAAATGCGTTTCTGTAATAACACTCCTTACAGTAATTACTTAGGCACATCCGTGCTTTGTTGCTACCATAACTCCGTTTTGTTACAGTATATGTGGATTGCACTAGCCCTTTCCATTAGTTCGGACTTTTGGTTGTGTTGGCTAGTGCATGAAGTTTAACATGGTATCGGAGCTAAGATCTTGAGTTCAAGTCCTGGTTTGCGCAATTTATCTAAAAAAACTGTTGTTGCCCCCCTTTGTGTCCACGTATAGGCCTCTTGAGTCATACGTGAGTTTCGCGCGCCGTCGCTCTCTTCCGGTTACACATGTTGACTTGTCTTCCCCGTCACACGTGAGAGGGGGTGTTACAGTATATGTGGATTGCACTAGCCCTTTCCATTAGTTCAGACTTTTGGTTGTGTTGGCTAGTGCATGAAGCTTAACACGTTTAAACTTTAAAATGTTACAAAAAGGTTTGTAAGAACACGGTGTTATGAAATTCATGAAGTAAAATAACTTATAGTAATTACAGTCTCGCAATGCATCAATATTTGATGCTTTCTCCCTTTTAACTTGATAGTTCTTGATCACTTGGTAAAATAACCACCACCCTTTTAGCTGATTTTATCAGATAAAGAAGGCCAGTGATTTCCATGTGAATGAAGTCAATAGACAATATTCAAATTTTGTAGTTATGCTTAATGGAGTGATTTATCTTGTCAATCTATCTTTTATAAGAGTGTACATTTACAGCCAGAGTATCACATATTACATTTAGATACTTTTTTTTCTGAAGGCATTCTGTGAATTCAGGTGAAAACAGTGCACCACTGAGGTGGGATTTGAGGGTAAATATAGCTCTAGATGTTGCTAGGGGGTTGGAATACCTACATGATGGGGTAAGCTGTTGTAACTCATAATTTGAAGCATGATCCATGATGTTATACGAAGAGATTACTTCATCTGGCTTAACTTTAGTGCAGGCTGTTCCTCCGGTGGTTCATCGAGACATCAAATCACCAAACATTTTACTGGATCAGTCCATGCATGCTAGGGTATGCTGTACATCTCTGTAATTTGTCATAGTATCCATGACATGTTGAACACTTGTATTCATCTGCAGCAATTAGCTATAACATTCTGATTATTTGTTTCTCAGTTTGCACCTCTGTATTCTTAACTCATACTGCCGACATTTGGTTTGTACTTTATCCTGCATACAGCTATACACTGGAAGCAGCATCGTGACTTTGTTTATGATGTGCATTATCATCATTTGTTCTTATCCTGCATAGGGCTTTAATTTAAAGTTAAATACCAACCTATCAATGTCTAGAAGCATAACCAATGTAGTAGCGTACTTACTGAATATGCCGAAGAAAACTCATGGAACATTCTTTGCTTAATCAGCCTGTTTCTCAAATAGCCTAATCTTATAAAGAGATATGAGCGTTTCTCAGTTGGCTAGAGGTGCGAGTGTGTGCCCAGCTTACTTGTGCTCGAGGCCTGTCCTTTGCCAAGTATGCTCATTATTTCATTTTCTAATTAAAAATGTCACAGGTGCTAGTGCCCATTGGCTGAGTTCTTTATATATAAATACACATGGAGAGTCTTCTGATATGTGTTTAGATTAGCCTTTGCTTATAAAGATACATAAGTTTTCTGATGTTCAAAGATAATAGGTTTGCTTGCAGCATTCCCTCTGTTGCCTTTCTGTTTGGAAGTTTTATTCCTAGACATGGGGGCATTCTTTCTTGGCCAGGTTGCCGACTTTGGATTGTCAAGAGAAGAAATGCTTACTAGAAACGGGGCCAACATACGTGGAACTTATGGATATCTTGATCCGGAGTACGTGTCCTCACGATCATTCACAAAGAAGAGTGATGTGTACAGCTACGGTGTTCTGCTATTTGAACTGATCGCTGGCAGAAACCCTCAACAAGGTTTAATGGAATATGTTGAGCTTGTAAGGAAGCCTCCCTTTATTTTTGTTGCAGAATTTAGTTTCTGAGACACTATCGTTGTAAATGCTGACTACAGTGCAATCTATGATCAGGCTGCAATCAACGCTGATGGCAAGACTGGGTGGGAGGAAATTGCCGACTCTCGGTTAGAAGGCGCATTTGACGTGGAGGAGCTCAATGACATGGCTGCCGCAGCTTACAAATGTGTAAGCCGTGTCTCCCGAAAGCGACCATCGATGCGGGATGTTGTCCAGGCACTGATCCGGGTGGCAAAACACAGCCACAGTAGCAGGAACCATCATGGCAGGAGGCTTCCACCGGGCAGGACGGATGACGAATCTGTTGACCTTGAGGCATCAGAGGGTCAGTCATCTGCCTCTGGCCATCAGAGACAGGAATCGGTTGGCAGTGTCTCTGAACTTCCGGACGTCTGACTGAAATTAACAAAATTTCTCCCTACTGTTGTTCCTGGCTCGTCTTCTTTCGATTTGTGAAATTCTTTTGTTTTGTTGATACGAAAAGTACTGGATCAAGCATGGAACTAGTGGATAGGAAGGTGAAGTTTTGAGCAGTTTTGTGTATGGTGGTGAGTGCTGACTGGTGTCGACTGTCAATAGTAACTGTGTTGTATAGCTGCACTGTAACTACTTGATAAATAGAAGCTGATTGTTACCATCATCTGGTCTATGTGTTGCACTAGATGATGTGCTGGTTTAATCCTTTCATACAACAACTGCCTTTTTGTTTGCGGGTATACAACAACTGCCTTGCCTAGGAAAAGCAAAGATCTTCTGTTTGGCGAAGAAGATTGAATCACAGATCAGTATGGACCAGTTTCTGTCTAGTGAAAATGGAAATGTGATATTTGTACGTTTTGATTGAGTGCTTTAACATATCATAACCATCAGACAAAATGCTTTCGCTACGAGTAAATCGCTTTTCTCTCTTCCCAATGAAGAAAGAAAAGGCGATCTAGCCAGCTGCCCGGTCCTTCCGCCGCTGACCCAGCGGCTCCCTCCGGGTCGTTTGTAACGCCCTCGATGCGGCTATAGCTCCCACGTGTCGAGGCACGACTTAGAGGCATAACCGCATTGAAAGCAGTGTCGCAAGTCAGGCAATCATTACAACATCCCATGTAATATATAATAAAAGGGGGAGATAACATAGTTGGCTTACACTCGCCACGTCACATCAGAGTACATAAATAACATCCATCAGACAAACACTCATGGCCCGACTACGGCGCCAAAATAGAAAAGAACCCAACATGCGACAAGGTCGTGAATCGATAACCCCAACTAGGCACCACTACTGATCATCGGGAAAGGAAACATAGTATCGCTGAGAGTCCTCGTCGAACTCCCACTGAAGCTCGTAATCGTCAACTGGAGCAGAAACACCTGGACCTGCATCTGGAGTTGTAGTATCTGTGAGCCACAGGGACTCAGCAATCTCACACCCACGCGATCAAAACTATTTAAGCTCATAGGAATGGATAAGGCAAATATATGTGGAGCTGCAGCAAGCGACTAGCATATGTGGTGGCTAACTTATACGCAAAAGAGAGCGAGAAGAGAAGGCGAAGCACGAGCGAGAAGCTAAAGGAACATCCTGCGCAAGCATAACTCCAACACCGTGTCCACTTCCCAGACTCCGCCGAGAAGGGGCCATCACGGTAACACACACGGTTGTTTCGTTTTAATTAAGTTTAGTTCAAGTCATCTACAACCGGACGTTAACAAATTCCCATCCGCCCATAACCGCGGGCACGGCTTTCGAAAGATCAAACCCTGCAGGGGGGTCCCAACTTAGCCCATAACAAGCTCTCACGGTCAACATAGGAATAGACCTCCACCCAAGACACACCGATCAGACTCGGTATCTTGGTACAACAAGATGATTCGACAGGTTAAAACAAGACCAGCAACACCGCCCGAATGTGCCGACAAATCCCGATAGGAGCTGCACATATCTCTTTCTCAGGGCACACTCAGATGAGCGCTCCGTACAACTAAAACCAAACCTCGAGTTTCCCCGAGGGGGCGCTGCACAGGACTCTAGTTTGGACCAACGCTCAGAGGAGCACTGGCCCGGGGGGGTTAAAATAAGATGACCTTCGGGCTCCGGAAACCCAAGGGAAAAAGAGGCTAGGTGGCAAATGGTAAAACCAATGTTGGGCATTGCTGGAAAAGCTTTAATTAAGGCGAACTATCAAGGGGTTCCCATTATAACCCAACCGCGTAAGGGACGCAACAATCCGGGAACATAACACCGATATGACGGAAAACTAGGGCGGCAAGAGTGGAACAAAACACTAGGCGAGAGGCCGAGCCTTCCACCCTTTACCAAGTATATAGATGCATTAAGATAACATAGCAATATAATGATATCCCAACAAGTAAATAAATGTTCCAACAAGGAACGGCTCCAATCTTCACCTGCAACTAACAACGCTATAAGAAGGGCTGAGCAAAGCGGTAACATAGCCAATCAACGGTTTGCTAGGACAATGGTGGGTTAGAGGTTCAACATGGCAATTGGGAGGCTGACAAGCAAAAGGTAGGCATCGTAGCAGTGGCAAAGCAAAAGAGCGAGCAAACTAGCATAGCAAAGATAGTAGTGATTTCGAGGGTATGATCATCTTGCCTGCACAGTTGTCAGAGTTGACTGGATCCTCACAAGCAAACTCAACGGGCTCCTCGGTAGCGAACTCGTCTCCCGGCTCTACCCAACAAGACAAACAAGCAACAAGGATACAATCAACCACGGGCAAGACCAAGCAATATGATGAAATGACGATATGCTATGCGGGATGCGATGCAGGATGCAAAATGCAAGATATGACAGGAAATGCATGAACCTGGCATCAACTTGGGAAACCAAGTGTGCCACTGGGTAGAGGGGATGAAATCGCTTGAAAACGATATAAAGATCATAGGAATCGGTGTTGGGTTTCGTAGTAATTTCAAAAAATTTCCTACGCGCACACAGGATCATGTGATGCATAGCAACGAGAGGAGAGTGTTGTCTACGTACCCTACGCAGACCGACTGCGGAAGCGATGACACGACGTAGAGGAAGTAGTCGTACGTCTTCACGATCCAACCGATCAAGCACCGAAACTACGGCACCTCCGAGTTCGAGCACACGTTCAGCTCGATGACGATCCCCGGACTCCGATCCAGCAAAGTGTCGGGGAAGAGTTCCGTCAGCACGACGGCGTGGTGACGATCTTGATGAACTACAGCAGCAGGGCTTCGCCTAAACTCCGCTACAGTATTATCGAGGAATATGGTGGCAGGGGGCACCGCACACGGCTAAGGAATTGATCACGTGGATCAACTTGTGTCAACTTGTGTGTTTAGAGGTGCCCCTGCCTCAGTATATAAAGGAGGAGAGGAGGGGAGGCTGGCCGGCCAAAGAGGGAGGCGCAGGAGAGTCCTACTCCCTCTGGGAGTAGGATTCCTCCTCCAATCCTAGTCCAACTAGGATTCCTCGGAGGGGAAGGGAGAGAGGGGGGCCGGCCACCTTCTCCTAGTCCTAATAGGACTAGGGGAGGGGGAAGAGGCGCAGCCACCTTGGGCTGCCCCTTTCTCCTTTCCACTAAGGCCCATGAAGGCCCATATGGCTCCCGGGGGGTTCCGGTAACCTCCCGGTAATCCGGTAAAATCCCGATTTCACCCGGAACACTTCCGATGTCCAAACATAGGCTTCCAATATATCAATCTTTATGTCTCGACCATTTCGAGACTCCTCGTCATGTCCGTGATCACATCCGGGACTCCGAACAACCTTCGGTACATCAAAATGCATAAACTCATAATATAACTGTCATCGTAACCTTAAGCGTGCGGACCCTACGGGTTCGAGAACAATGTAGACATGACCGAGACATGTCTCTGGTCAATAACCAATAGCGGGACCTGGATGCCCATATTGGCTCCTACATATTCTACGAAGATCTTTATCGGTCAGACCGCATAACAACATACGTTGTTCCCTTTGTCATCGGTATGTTACTTGCCCGAGATTCGATCGTCGGTATCCAATACCTAGTTCTATCTCGTTACCGGCAAGTCTCTTTACTCGTTCCGTAATACATCATCTCACAACTAACATATTAGTTGTAATGCTTGCAAGGCTTATGTGATGTGTATTACCGAGAGGGCCCAGAGATACCTCTCCGACAATCGGAGTGACAAATCCTAATCTCGAAATACGCCAACCCAACATCGACCATTGGAGACACCTGTAGTACTCCTTTATAATCACCCATTTACGTTGTGACGTTTGGTAGTACCCAAAGTGTTCCTCCGGTAAACGGGAGTTGCATAAACTCATAATATAACTGTCATCGTAACCTTAAGCGTGCGGACCCTACGGGTTCGAGAACAATGTAGACATGACCGAGACATGTCTCTGGTCAATAACCAATAGCGGGACCTGGATGCCCATATTGGCTCCTACATATTCTACGAAGATCTTTATCGGTCAGACCGCATAACAACATACGTCGTTCCCTTTGTCATCGGTATGTTACTTGCCCGAGATTCGATCGTCGGTATCCAATACCTAGTTCAATCTCGTTACCGGCAAGTCTCTTTACTCGTTCCGTAATACATCATCTCACAACTAACATATTAGTTGTAATGCTTGCAAGGCTTATGTGATGTGTATTACCGAGAGGGCCCAGAGATACCTCTCCGACAATCGGAGTGACAAATCCTAATCTCGAAATACGCCAACCCAACATCGACCATTGGAGACACCTGTAGTACTCCTTTATAATCACCCAGTTACGTTGTGACGTTTGGTAGTACCCAAAGTGTTCCTCCGGTAAACGGGAGTTGCATAATCTCATAGTCATAGGAACATGTATAAGTCATGAAGAAAGCAATAGCAACATACTAAACGATCGGGTGCTAAGCTAATGGAATGGGTCATGTCAATTAGATCATTCTACTAATGATGTGACCTCGTTAATCAAATAACAACTTATTGTTCATGGTTAGGAAACATAACCATCTTTGATTAACGAGCTAGTCAAGTAGAGGCATACTAGTGACACTCTGTTTGTCTATGTATTCACACATGTATTATGTTTCCGGTAAATACAATTCTAGCATGAATAATAAACATTTATCATGATTATAAGGAAATAAATAATAACTTTATTATTGCCTCTAGGGCATATTTCCTTCAGTCTCCCACTTGCACTAGAGTCAATAATCTAGATTACACTGTAATGAATCTAACACCCATGGAGCTTTGGTGCTGATCATGTTTTGCTCGTGGAAGAGGCTTAGTCAACGGGTCTGCAACATTCAGATCCGTATGTATCTTGCAAATCTCTATGTCTCCCACCTGGACTAGATCCCGGATGGAGTTGAAGCGTCTCTTGATGTGTTTGGTTCTTTTGTGAAATCTGGATTCCTTTGCCAAGGCAATTGCACCAGTATTGTCACAAAAGATTTTCATTGGACCCGATGCACTAGGTATGACACCTAGATCGGATATGAACTCCTTCATCCAGACTCCTTCATTTGCTGCTTCCGAAACAGCTATGTATTCCGCTTCACATGTAGATCCCGCTACGACGCTTTGTTTAGAACTGTACCAACTGACAGCTCCACCGTTTAATGTAAACACGTATCCGGTTTGCGATTTAGAATCGTCCGGATCAGTGTCAAAGCTTGCATCAACGTAACCTTTTACGATGAGCTTTTTGTCACTTCCATATACGAGAAACATATCCTTAGTCCTTTTCAGGTATTTTAGGATGTTCTTGACCGCTGTCCAGTGATCCATTCCTGGATTACTTTGGTACCTCCCTGCTAAACTTATAGCAAGGCACACATCAGGTCTGGTACACAGCATTGCATACATGATAGAGCCTATGGCTGATGCATAGGGAACATCTTTCATATTCTCTCTATCTTCTGCAGTGGTCGGGCTTTGAGTCTTACTCAATTTCACACCTTGTAACACAGGCAAGAACCCTTTCTTTGCTTGATCCATTTTGAATTTCTTCAAAATTTTGTCAAGGTATGTGCTCTGTGAAAGTCCAATTAAGCGTCTTGATCTGTCTCTATAGATCTTAATGCCTAATATGTAAGCAGCTTCACCGAGGTCTTTCATTGAAAAACTTTTATTCAAGTATCCCTTTATGATATCCAGAAATTCTATATCATTTCCAATCAGTAATATGTCATCCACATATAATATCAGAAATGCTACAGAGCTCCCACTCACTTTCTTGTAAATACAGGCTTCTCCAAAAGTCTGTATAAAACCAAATGCTTTGATCACACTATCAAAACGTTTATTCCAACTCCGAGAGGCTTGCACCAGTCCATAAATGGATCGCTGGAGCTTGCACACTTTGTTAGCTCCCTTTGGATCGACAAAACCTTCTGGTTGCATCATATACAACTCTTCTTTCAGAAATCCATTCAGGAATGCAGTTTTGACATCCATTTGCCAAATTTCATAATCATAAAATGCGGCAATTGC
This sequence comes from Triticum aestivum, assembly GCF_018294505.1. NCBI lineage: Eukaryota > Viridiplantae > Streptophyta > Magnoliopsida > Poales > Poaceae > Triticum > Triticum aestivum. The sequence continues at coordinate 384,762,091 of NC_057813.1, forward strand.
TAACATGATTCGGACGGACTTAAGCATCGCTACGGGTGAGAAGGTCTCATCGTAGTCAATTCCTTGAACTTGCCGAAAACCTTTTGCGACAAGTCGAGCTTTGTAGACAGTAACATTACCATCAGCGTCAGTCTTCTTCTTAAAGATCCATTTATTCTCAATCGCTTGCCGATCATCGGGCAAGTCAACCAAAGTCCATACTTTGTTCTCATACATGGATCCCATCTCAGATTTCATGGCTTCTAGCCACTTTGCGGAATCTGGGCTCACCATCGCTTCTTCATAGTTCGTAGGTTCATCATGATCTAGTAGCATGACCTCCAGAACAGGATTACCGTACCACTCTGGTGCGGATCTTACTCTGGTTGATCTACGAAGTTCAGTAGTATCTTGATCTGAAGTTTCATGATCATTATCATTGGCTTCCTCACTAACTGGTGCAGGTGTCACTGAAACAGTTTTCTGTGATGAACTACTTTCCAGTAAGGGAGCAGGTACAGTTACCTCGTCAAGTTCTACTTTCCTCCCACTCACTTCTTTCGAGAGAAACTCCTTCTCTAGAAATGATCCATTCTTAGCAACGAATGTTTTGCCTTCGGATCTGTGATAGAAGGTGTACCCAACAGTTTCCTTTGGGTATCCTATGAAGACACATTTCTCCGATTTGGGTTCGAGCTTATCAGGTTGAAGTTTTTTCACATAAGCATCGCAGCCCCAAACTTTAAGAAACGACAACTTTGGTTTCTTGCCAAACCACAGTTCATAAGGCGTCGTCTCAACGGATTTTGATGGTGCCCTATTTAATGTGAATGCGGCCATCTCTAAAGCATATCCCCAAAATGATAGCGGTAAATCAGTAAGAGACATCATAGATCGCACCATATCTAGTAAAGTACGATTACGACGTTCGGACACACCATTACGCTGTGGTGTCCCGGGTGGCGTGAGTTGCGAAACTATTCCACAGTTTTTCAAATGTACACCAAACTCGTAACTCAAATATTCTCCTCCACGATCAGATCGTAGAAATTTTATTTTCTTGTTACGATGATTTTCAACTTCACTCTGAAATTCTTTGAACTTTTCAAATGTTTCAGACTTATGTTTTATTAAGTAAATATACCCATATCTGCTTAAATCATCTGTGAAGGTGAGAAAATAACGATATCCGCCACGAGCCTCAATATTCATCGGGCCACATACATCGGTATGTATGATTTCCAACAAATCTATTGCTCTCTTCATAGTACCGGAGAACGGTGTTTTAGTCATCTTGCCCAAGAGGCACGGTTCGCAAGTACCAAGTGATTCATAATCAAGTGGTTCCAAAAGTCCATCAGCATGGAGTTTCTTCATGCGCTTTATACCGATATGACCTAAACGACGGTGCCACAAATAAGTTGCACTTTCATTATCAACTCTGCATCTTTTGGTTTCAACATTATGAATATGTGTATTACTACTATCGAGATTCAATAAGAATAGACCACTCTTCAAGGGTGCATGACCATAAAAGATATTACTCATATAAATAGAACAACCATTATTCTCTGATTTAAATGAATAACCGTCTCGCATTAAACAAGATCCAGATATAATGTTCATGCTCAACGCTGGCACCAAATAACAATTATTTAGGTCTAATATTAATCCCGAAGGTAGATGTAGAGGTAGCATGCCGACTGCGATCACATCGACTTTGGAACCGTTTCCCACGCGCATCGTCACCTCGTCCTTTGCCAGTGCCCACTTATTCTGTAGTCCCTGTTTCGAGTTGCAAATATTAGCAACAGAACCAGTATCAAATACCCAGGTGCTACTGCGAGCATTGGTAAGGTACACATCAATAACATGTATATCACATATACCTTTGTTCACCTTGCCATCCTTCTTATTCGCCAAATACTTGGGGCAGTTCCGCTTCCAGTGACCAGTCTGCTTGCAGTAGAAGCACTCAGTTTCAGGTTTAGGTCCAGACTTGGGTTTCTTCTCTTGAGCAGCAACTTGCTTGCCGTTCTTTTTGAAGTTCCCCTTTTTCTTCCCTTTGCCCTTTTTCTTGAAACTAGTGGTCTTGTTAACCATCAACACTTGATGCTCCTTCTTGATTTCTACCTCCGCAGCTTTCAGCATTGCGAAGAGCTCGGGAATAGTCTTGTTCATCCCTTGCATATTATAGTTCATCACGAAGCTCTTGTAGCTTGGTGGTAGTGATTGGAGAATTCTGTCAATGACGCAATCATCCGGAAGATTAACTCCCAATTGAATCAAGTGATTATTATACCCAGACATTTTGAGTATATGCTCACTGACAGAACTGTTCTCCTCCATCTTGCAGCTATAGAACTTATTGGAGACTTCATATCTCTCAATCCGGGCATTTGCTTGAAATATCAACTTCAACTCCTGGAACATCTCATATGCTCCATGACGTTCAAAACGTCGTTGAAGTCCCGATTCTAAGCCGTAAAGCATGGCACACTGAACTATCGAGTAGTCATCAGCTTTGCTCTGCCAGACGTTCATAACATCTGGCGTTGCTCCAGCAGCAGGCCTGGCACCCAGCGGTGCTTCCAGGATGTAATTCTTCTGTGCAGCAATGAGGATAATCCTCAAGTTACGGACCCAGTCCGTGTAATTGCTACCATCATCTTTCAACTTTGCTTTCACAAGGAACGCATTAAAATTCAACGGAACAACAGCACGAGCCATCTATCTACAATCAACATAAACAAGCAAGATACTATCAGGGACTAAGTTCATGATAAATTTTAAGTTCAATTAATCATATTACTAAAGAACTCCCACTTAGATAGACATCCCTCTAATCCTCTAAGTGATCACGTGATCCAAATCAACTAAACCATGTCCGATCATCACGTGAGATGGAGTAGTTTCATCGGTGAACATCTTTATGTTGATCATATCTACTATATGATTCATGCTCGACCTTTCGGTCTCCGTGTTCCGAGGCCATATCTGCATATGCTAGGCTCGTCAAGTTTAACCTGAGTATTCTGCGTGCGCAACTGTTTTGCACCCGTTGTATTTGAACGTAGAGCCTATCACACCCGATCATCACGTGGTGTCTCAGCACGAAGAACTTTTGCAACGGTGCATACTCAGGGAGAACACTTCTTGATAATTTAGTGAGAGATCATCTTATAATGCTACCGTCAATCAAAGCAAGATAAGATGCATAAAAAGATAAACATCACATGCAATCAATATAAGTGATATGATATGGCCATCATCATCTTGTGCTTGTGATCTCCATCTCCGAAGCACCGTCATGATCACCATCGTCACCGGCGCGACACCTTGATCTCCATCGTAGCATCGTTGTCGTCTCGCCAATCTTATGATTCCACGACTATCACTACCGTTTAGTAATAAAGTAAAGCATTACATCGCGATTGCATTGCATACAATAAAGCGACAACCATATGGCTCCTGCCAGTTGCCGATAACTTGGTTACAAAACATGATCATCTCATACAATAAAATTCAGCATCATGCCTTGACCATATCATATCACAACATGCCCTGCAAAAACAAGTTAGACGTCCTCTACTTTGTTGTTGCATGTTTTACGTGGCTGCTACGGGCTTAAGTAAGAACCAATCTCACCTACGCATCAAAACCACAACGATAGTTTGTCAAATAGACTCCGTTTTAACCTTCGCAAGGACCGGGCGTAGCCATACTTGGTTCAACTAAAGTTGGAGAGGCAGTCGCCCGCAAGCCATCTCTGTGCAAAGCACGTCGAGGGAACCGGTCTCGCGTAAGCGTACGCGTAAGGTTGGTCCGGGTCGTCTCGTCCAACAATACCGCCGAACCAAAGTATGACATGCTGGTAGGCAGTATGACTTGTATCGTCCACAACTTACTTGTGTTCTACTCGTGCATATAACATCAACATCATTAACCTAGGCTCGGATACCACTGTTGGGTTTCGTAGTAATTTCAAAAATTTTCCTACGCGCACACAGGATCATGTGATGCATAGCAACGAGAGGAGAGTGTTGTCTACGTACCCTACGCAGACCGACTGCGGAAGCGATGACACGACGTAGAGGAAGTAGTCGTACGTCTTCACGATCCAACCGATCAAGCACCGAAACTACGGCACCTCCGAGTTCGAGCACACGTTCAGCTCGATGACGATCCCCGGACTCCGATCCAGCAAAGTGTCGGGGAAGAGTTCCGTCAGCACGACGGCGTGGTGACGATCTTGATGAACTACAGCAGCAGGGCTTCGCCTAAACTCCGCTACAGTATTATCGAGGAATATGGTGGCAGGGGGCACCGCACACGGCTAAGGAATTGATCACGTGGATCAACTTGTGTCAACTTGTGTGTTTAGAGGTGCCCCTGCCTCAGTATATAAAGGAGGAGAGGAGGGGAGGCTGGCCGGCCAAAGAGGGAGGCGCAGGAGAGTCCTACTCCCTCTGGGAGTAGGATTCCTCCTCCAATCCTAGTCCAACTAGGATTCCTCGGTGGGGAAGGGAGAGAGGGGGGCCGGCCACCTTCTCCTAGTCCTAATAGGACTAGGGGAGGGGGAAGAGGCGCAGCCACCTTGGGCTGCCCCTTTCTCCTTTCCACTAAGGCCCATGAAGGCCCATATGGCTCCCGGGGGGTTCCGGTAACCTCCCGGTAATCCGGTAAAATCTCGATTTCACCCGGAACACTTCCGATGTCCAAACATAGGCTTCCAATATATCAATCTTTATGTCTCGACCATTTCGAGACTCCTCGTCATGTCCGTGATCACATCCGGGACTCCGAACAACCTTCGGTACATCAAAATGCATAAACTCATAATATAACTGTCATCGTAACCTTAAGCGTGTGGACCCTACGGGTTCGAGAACAATGTAGACATGACCGAGACATGTCTCTGGTCAATAACCAATAGCGGGACCTGGATGCCCATATTGGCTCCTACATATTCTACGAAGATCTTTATCGGTCAGACCGCATAACAACATACGTTGTTCCCTTTGTCATCGGTATGTTACTTGCCCGAGATTCGATCGTCGGTATCCAATACCTAGTTCAATCTCGTTACCGGCAAGTCTCTTTACTCGTTCCGTAATACATCATCTCACAACTAACATATTAGTTGTAATGCTTGCAAGGCTTATGTGATGTGTATTACCGAGAGGGCCCAGAGATACCTCTCCGACAATCGGAG
>NC_057813.1:384769135-384779006 GCF_018294505.1 Triticum aestivum
AGTGGGCGCGCGCCCACGTGGCAGCGCCTGAGTGGCGGAGGCGGGCGGCGGCGGACGCGTCCGGCGCTGGGGCGGACGTGTCCGTCGGCGGCGGAGGAGGTTTTTTTTTTGGACTAGGGTTTCGGACGGGGGAAGAAGAGATCCGAATGGAGGGGGTATAAATAGGCATAGAGGGAGCTAGGAGAGTCCAAATGAGGTGCGGTTTTCGCCCACACGATCGTGATCGAACGCTCTAGGACATGGAGCAGAGTTTGGTGGGTTTTGGGCCCAATTTGGGGGGTGTTGGGCTGCAACACACACGAGGCCTTTCCGGTCCCTCGGTTAACCGTTGGAGTATCAAACGAAGTCCAAATGACCCGAAACTTGACAGGCGGTCTACCGATAGTAAACCAAGGCCGCTTGGAAAATCTCGCTCCAATCCGGAAATGTCTAAACCCCACACACGAAAGAAGACTAGAAATGACCACCGAAGGAGAACGAAGCGCCGGAATGCAAAACGGACAACGGGGAAAATGCTCGAATGCATGAGATGAACATGTATGCAAATGCAATGCACGTGATGACATGATAAGAGATGCACGAAAAAGAAAAACAACACACGGAGACAAAGACCCAACCCGAGAAATAAATATAACTTAGCGTCGGAGACGGCAAGAGTTGGATACAAATATGGAAAGTATAACTGGGGCGTTACAACACTCCACCACTACGAAAAGATCTCGTCCCGAGATCTAGGACTGAAAGAACTCCGGGTACTCAGAACGGAGGTGATCCTCGCGTTCCCAGGTGGCTTCACGGTCGGAATGGTGAGACCACTTAACTTTGAGAAATTTGATTGACTTGTTGCGAGTCTTGTGTTCAGTCTCTTCAAGAATAGCAACTGGGTGCTCACGATAAGAGAGATCTTCTTGGAGCTCAATGTCCTCGAAGTTGACGGTGCGGTCAGGAGTCTTGAAGCACTTTCGAAGCTGAGAGACATGGAACACATCATGAACATTTGCAAAGTTTGAAGGAAGCTCGAGTTGATAGGCGAGGTCGCCTCTCTTGCTGACAATCTTGAAAGGTCCCACGTATCTAGGGGCAAGCTTCCCTTTGATACCGAAGCGACGAGTACCTTTCATGGGAGAGACGCGGAGGTAAACATGATCTCCGATCTCGAAAGCTAATTCACGGTGCTTACTATCATAGTAGCACTTCTGGCGGGACTGGGCTGCTTTGAGGTTATCACGAATGACTTTGCACATTTCTTCTGCTTCTGTGATTAGGTCATTACCCAGCAGCTGACGTTCACCGGTTTCAGACCAGTTGAGAGGGGTACGTCACTTCCTGCCATAAAGAATTTCAAAGGGGGCCTTGCCCGAACTTGCTTGAAAGCTGTTGTTGTATGAGAATTCAGCATAAGGAAGACAATCCTCCCACTTCATGCCGAAGGAGATCACACAAGCCCTGAGCATATCTTCAAGAATTTGGTTGACACGCTCGACTTGACCGCTTGTTTGAGGATGGAAAGCTGTGCTGAAGCGGATGTTGGTGCCCATGGCTTTCTGAAAAGAATCCCAAAACTTGGAGGTAAAGATGCTGCCACGGTCTGAAGATATCACTTGAGGAATACCGTGCAGAGAGACAATGCGAGAGGTATAGAGTTCCGCCAATTGAGCTGCAGTGATAGACTCTTTGATAGGCAGAAAATGCGCCACTTTGGTGAGCTTGTCGATGACAACAAATATAGCATCATTGCCACGCTTGGACTTTGGAAACCCAGTCACGAAGTCCATTTCAATGTGGTCAAACTTCCATTCTGGAATGGCAAGAGGTTGGAGGAGACCAGCTGGCCTTTGGTGTTATGCCTTCACTCTTCTGCAGACATCACATTCGTTCACGAATTGAGCGATCTCGCGCTTCATTCGAGTCCATCAATAGGCTTGCTTGAGGTCCTGATACATCTTCGTACTACCAGGGTGGATGGAGAGGAGAGAGTTGTGAGCCTCGTTCATGATCACCTTACGGAGTTCACCTTTGGGCACAACAATTCGATCCTCGAAGAAGAGAGTGTCCTTGTCATCAAGTCGGAAGCACTTGTACTTGGACTGACTCTTTGCAATACCAATCTTCACCTTTTTCACCATAGCATCAAGAAATTGGGCTTGGCGAATCTGGTCTTCTAAGGTAGGAGAGACTTGAAGGTTGGCGAGGAAACCTTGAGGAACAACTTGCATATTAAGTTTGCGGAAAGCTTCACAAAGCTCGGGTTGATAAGGCTTGAGAATCAGACTGTTGCAATATGCTTTTCTGCTCAAAGCGTCAGCAATCACATTAGCCTTGCCTGGAGTATACTCGATACTCGGATTGTACTCTTGAATCATTTCGACCCATCGAGTCTGCCTGAGGTTGAGATTAGGCTGAGTGAAGATGTACTTGAGACTCTTGTGATCAGTGAAAATATCCACTTTCCTTCCCAAAAGAAGATGTCTCCAAGTCAACAAAGCGTGCACAACTGCCGCCAACTCGAGATCATGAGTGGGGTAGTTCTTCTCATTAGGTTTCAACTGGCGAGAGGTATAAGCGACAACTTTCTTCTCTTGCATCAGTACAGCACCGAGACCTTGGAGAGAGGCATCACAAAAGACCTCGTACGGCTTGGTTTCATCAGGCGGAGTCAGAACTGGAGCAGTGATCAATTTCTCTTTCAAAGTGTTGAAAGCAATATCACACTCCTGAGACCAAACGTACTTGACGTGCTTCTGAAGAAGATTTGAGAGAGGCTTGGCGATCTTAGAAAAGTTTTCAACGAATCTTCTGCAATAGCTTGCGAGACCGAGGAAACTGCGGAGTTGCTTTACGTTCTGAGGAGGTTCCCAATTCACAATTGCAGACACCTTCTCAGGATTCACGGAAATGCCCTTGGCAGAGATGATATGACCAAGATAAAGAACCTCATCGAGCCAAAATTCACACTTGGAGAACTTGGCGTAGAACTGATGTTCTCTGAGCTTGTCAAGTACCAAACGCAAGTGCTTGGCATGATCTTCCTTGTTCTTCGAGAAAACCAGAATGTCGTCGAGATAGACCAAAACGAATTCATTGGTGTAGGGGTTGAAGATGAAGTTCATCATGCGAGAGAACGTCGGAGGAGCGTTGGCGAGGCCAAAAGACATGACGGTGTATTCATATGAACCAAAGCTTGTTCTGAACGCCGTCTTGGGAATATCTTGCTCACGAATACGAATCTGATGATACCCCATACGGAGATCGAGCTTGGAGAATACTTGAGCACCTTTGAGTTGTTCGAACAGCTCATTGATGTTGGGAAGTGGGTATTTGTTCTTGATGGTCTTCTTGTTAACTGGACGGTAATCAACACAAAGTCGACTCGATCCATCCTTCTTCTTCACAAAAAGAACACCACAACCCCACGGAGAAGTACTAGGCCGAATGAGACCCAATCTTTCTTGCTCATCGAGTTGTTTCTTCAGCTCCTTCAACTCTTCGGGGCCGAGCTTGTAGGGACGTTTGCACACAGGTTCCGTACCGGGCTCAAGTTCAATAACGAATTCAACCGGCCGGTTTGGAGGCATTCCTGGGAGCTCTTCTGGAAAGACGTCTTGATATTCGCAAACGACAGGAATTTGAGAGATGGCATCCAATTCACCCTTCTCATTGAGAGAAAACAACCGGATGGTATTATCCCGAGCGGCAAAGACAATGACATCCTCAGACGAATGAGTCAATTGAATCTGCCTGGCAGCACAGTCAAGATGTGCCTTGTGCTTAGAAAGCCAATCCATTCCGAGAATAAGATCAATATCCGAGTTACCGAGAACAATTGGGGAAGAAAGGAACTTGTAGTCACCCAATGTGATAGTAACCTCAGGGACGCAGGTGTTAGCTGTCATCTGCTTGCCCGGTGACACAATTTGCAAGGAACTTTGCAGATACTGATAATCACACCCATACTTTGATGCAAAAGGTTTGGAAATGAAACAATGCGATGCACCTGTGTCAAAAAGAACTTTTGCAGGAACATCGTTAACAGGAAGGTTACCCATGATCACATCTGAAGAATCCTCTGCCTGAGCTGCATTCACCATATTGACCTTGGCGTGCTTGGGATTGTGCTTGACCACAGCTGTACTTGCCGATCTGACAGGAGGAGGAGGAGGAAGACGCCTCTGGTTGGTACACTTGTTGGCATAGTGACCCTTCTGTTGGCACTTGTTGCACGTAACCTCTGAAAGCGGACGGTGATACGGAGCACTCGGTCTTGGCGCTTGAGACGAAGACTTGTTCTGAAAGCCTGGGTTGGGTGGGTGGGAGAAACCACTGCCACCTTTGCTCTTCTGCTGATACGGCTGACGGAACGGAGGAGGAGGAAGCCAATACTTCTGCTGCTTGATCACTTGAGTAGAGGAAGACGGAGTAACATCTCTGGCACGCTTCCTGGAAGCATCACACCTCATCTGAGCAGCCTCTTGCTTCAGTGCCATGTTGTAGAACTCATCGTATCTCAACGGCTCAAAGAGGACAAGAGCGAGCTGAATTTCCTCACGAAGACCACCCCTGAACTGATAGATCATGCTCTTCTCATCAGGAACATCCTGCTTGGCAAAACGGGCGAGCTTCTGGAACAACTTGTTGTAGTCATAGACAGACAAAGAGCCTTGCTTCAGATTGCGGAATTCCTGACGCTTACTCTCAACCACACTTTGAGGGATGTGATGAGCGCGGAAATCTTGACGGAAATCGTCCCAAGTGATCAGACGTCCACCTCTGGAATCCTTGTACTGCTGGAACCACTCTGCAGCCTGATCTTTGAGCTGGAAAGAAGCGAACTTGACGAAATCTTCAGGCCTGACGTTGCTACATTCAAAATGCTTGCCCAGATCCACTAGCCAATCGTCAGCATCGGTAGCCTCAACACAACCACTGAACGTCTTTGGGCCATTTGCGAGGAACTGGTTCAGAGTAGCAAAGTGGTGCTGATTATGGCCTTGATTCCCTTGACTGCCTTGATTGCGCTCTTGGAGAATTTGCATGATCAACTGTGTGTTTGCATTAGTAGCGGCCATCACAGCTTGCCATGCTTCCGGAGGAGGCGGAGGTGGAGGCGGATTAGGATTCGGAGTCGTGCGCGTTGGAGGAGCCATCCTGAAGAGGTTGACCACCATTAGCACATTGATAGACAACAATATAGAAGCTGAATCCAACGGAATGAAAATTGCAACATATAGTCTTCACATCCGAACAAAATGAACGAATGCACTCCTCTTCAAATGGTCACATATCCATAAATTGAGAAGCCACGTAGAACTAAGGTAGAGAAATAAATCAACAAGGTACGGATGAAGAACGAATAATCGGTAAGAAATCCCAATCTCAAACCAATATCCGTGGAAGAAGAACTAGAGCTACTAGAATTCCCACCTATGAAACTCCCGAACCTTTCCGGTTATGCAATCAGGTGTTGGGGATACAGGGGAAGCACAATATCTCACCCAAACTAGCAAATCCTACATCCAGCTGTATCCATCCTTCAACACATAACCAGGAAAACTTCGGAAACCATCTACCTCAACCTTCGAAAAGCATCCGTTATACAAGTTATGGCGATACTCCCGAACTCCCGCCCCAGTACTGGGTGGCGTCGAGGTTATCTCACCAACGAACTGCATAAAAGAGATTTTCGATGTCGGCGAACATATCTCAAGTATACCAGAATTGCAACGATAACATTGTGACGACAACACCTCGGAGCTCAACTCCCCGGGACACTGCCACAACCCCTAAAGACAGGAGGCACCAAGAACAATGTTCTCGTCACAAAACCATCGGAACAAAACCAAGATACTCGCGTGATCCTAAAATTTTTTTAGTGAAATTTGAGAAGAGAAGAGTCAAAACTCTACGTCAGGATGCCTTACCAGAGCGATGAGGAGGATGGGAAGTAAAAAGAATTCCTAAGCTCTCCGATATATAATTCCTAAGGACTCAAAACATTTTTCTAGACACAACTCGGCTGCTAAAAACGATCAAGCAATGGGGCTCCTAAGGTCGGGGATGGCTCTGATTACCAACTTGTAACGCCCTCGATGCGGCTATAGCTCCCACGTGTCGAGGCACGACTTAGAGGCATAACCGCATTGAAAGCAGTGTCGCAAGTCAGGCAATCATTACAACATCCCATGTAATATATAATAAAAGGGGGAGATAACATAGTTGGCTTACACTCGCCACGTCACATCAGAGTACATAAATAACACCATCAGACAAACACTCATGGCCCGACTACGGCGCCAAAATAGAAAAGAACCCAACATGCGACAAGGTCGTGAATCGATAACCCCAACTAGGCACCACTACTGATCATCGGGAAAGGAAACATAGTATCGCTGAGAGTCCTCGTCGAACTCCCACTGAAGCTCGTAATCGTCAACTGGAGCAGAAACACCTGGACCTGCATCTGGAGTTGTAGTATCTGTGAGCCACAGGGACTCAGCAATCTCACACCCACGCGATCAAAACTATTTAAGCTCATAGGAATGGATAAGGCAAATATATGTGGAGCTGCAGCAAGCGACTAGCATATGTGGTGGCTAACTTATACGCAAAAGAGAGCGAGAAGAGAAGGCGAAGCACAAGCGAGAAGCTAAAGGAACATCCTGCGCAAGCATAACTCCAACACCGTGTCCACTTCCCAGACTCCGCCGAGAAGGGGCCATCACGGTAACACACACGGTTGTTTCGTTTTAATTAAGTTTAGTTCAAGTCATCTACAACCGGACGTTAACAAATTCCCATCCGCCCATAACCGCGGGCACGGCTTTCGAAAGATCAAACCCTGCAGGGGGGTCCCAACTTAGCCCATAACAAGCTCTCACGGTCAACGTAGGAATAGACCTCCACCCAAGACACACCGATCAGACTCGGTATCTTGGTACAACAAGATGATTCGACAGGTTAAAACAAGACCAGCAACACCGCCCGAATGTGCCGACAAATCCCGATAGGAGCTGCACATATCTCTTTCTCAGGGCACACTCAGATGAGCGCTCCGTACAACTAAAACCAAACCTCGAGTTTCCCCGAGGGGGCGCTGCACAGGACTCTAGTTTGGACCAACGCTCAGAGGAGCACTGGCCCGGGGGGGTTAAAATAAGATGACCTTCGGGCTCCGGAAACCCAAGGAAAAAAGAGGCTAGGTGGCAAATGGTAAAACCAATGTTGGGCATTGCTGGAAAAGCTTTAATCAAGGCGAACTATCAAGGGGTTCCCATTATAACCCAACCGCGTAAGGGACGCAACAATCCGGGAACATAACACCGATATGACGGAAAACTAGGGCGGCAAGAGTGGAACAAAACACTAGGCGAGAGGCCGAGCCTTCCACCCTTTACCAAGTATATAGATGCATTAAGATAACATAGCAATATAATGATATCCCAACAAGTAAATAAATGTTCCAACAAGGAACGGCTCCAATCTTCACCTGCAACTAACAACGCTATAAGAAGGGCTGAGCAAAGCGGTAACATAGCCAATCAACGGTTTGCTAGGACAATGGTGGGTTAGAGGTTCAACATGGCAATTGGGAGGCTGACAAGCAAAAGGTAGGCATCGTAGCAGTGGCAAAGCAAAAGAGCGAGCAAACTAGCATAGCAAAGATAGTAGTGATTTCGAGGGTATGATCATCTTGCCTGCACAGTTGTCAGAGTTGACTGGATCCTCACAAGCAAACTCAACGGGCTCCTCGGTAGCGAACTCGTCTCCCGGCTCTACCCAACAAGACAAACAAGCAACAAGGATACAATCAACCACGGGCAAGACCAAGCAATATGATGAAATGACGATATGCTATGCGGGATGCGATGCAGGATGCAAAATGCAAGATATGACAGGAAATGCATGAACCTGGCATCAACTTGGGAAACCAAGTGTGCCACTGGATAGAGGGGATGAAATCGCTTGAAAACGATATAAAGATCATAGGAATCGGAGCTACGGTAAACGGGAGTTGCATAATCACCCAGTTACGTTGTGACGTTTGGTAGTACCCAAAGTGTTCCTCCGGTAAACGGGAGTTGCATAATCTCATAGTCATAGGAACATGTATAAGTCATGAAGAAAGCAATAGCAACATACTAAACGATCGGGTGCTAAGCTAATGGAATGGGTCATGTCAATCAGATCATTCTACTAATGATGTGACCTCGTTAATCAAATAACAACTTATTGTTCATGGTTAGGAAACATAACCATCTTTGATTAATGAGCTAGTCAAGTAGAGGCATACTAGTGACACTCTGTTTGTCTATGTATTCACACATGTATTATGTTTTCGGTAAATACAATTCTAGCATGAATAATAAACATTTATCATGATTATAAGGAAATAAATAATAACTTTATTATTGCCTCTAGGGCATATTTCCTTCAATCGGAGCTACGGTTTAGAAATGGCAAGCGTTTTAAGATATGACACCGGTCTGCGATTTACAGCAAGTAGGCATCTAAATGCAACGAAATGAACATGCTACAACCACCAAACATGAAAACAAAATACATGGCAGTGATGTACACAAGATGGTTGACAAAACACTAGCACTGAGCCATAGGCAAATTCATCCATTAAGAGGTTCAAACAAGCATGGCTAAAACGCAAATGCAAAACAGATTTCAGACTTAGTGAAATTAACACTAGTCTGAAATTTCAGATCACGATGCTCTCTTCGGAGCAGCAAAACAACATGATAGAAAACCTGAACATGACAAGTAAGAACATGGCATGGAGCTACTCAACAAGCTTATTAAAACACCCAAAGTGACCTGGGGCCAAAAGGGTTCACAAAATACTCTACCGAGCTCACGAACATAGCTCGAACACAATCAGTTTTCAGACTTAGTGAAAACTGAGACATGCTGAAATTTAACTCACGAAGGCACGTAAACGAGATCGATGCACTCACTACGGTGCAAGTCATGGCAAGGAAAGCATATAACCAGCAATAAGGCACAAAGTGCTAGCTACACATGGCAAGAACGAAGGCATAGCATGCATGGAACACTAACGGTAGCATCGGCAAAACCGCAAACAAGTTGACGATCTGCCCAGATTAACAACGAAGCAAAAGTTGAGCTCGATTGAGTCAACCTAGAGCACTCCACATATGCAAACAAAGACATGGATGGATAGAGCATAACATAAATATCAAAACTCCCTTACTGATCATCCTCAAAAGAGGCACGGATCACTAGGAAACAAGCTGGACATATAGCATCATGAACTAAAATATCCCAGACTTTGTGAAAATCACTAAATTCCTGAAATCTGCAATCTCAGGTACCTCTCTTCGCAAGCTTGCACAAGACAACACACACATCCTAAAAATGCATGGGTGACACCTCTGGAAAGAAGACAAAATGCTTAACAATACATCCCAAAGGGGCACAGGCATATCATGCACGAATTAAACATAGCAAAAATGACAAAAGTGCATGATGAACTAACGGATCTGCAATTTAACTCACGAAGTCTCCTTCTAACAGCATTTTGGGTATCAAGATGACCTCAAATGCAAATGATGCAATGGAATGAAATGATGTACATGTCGAGGCGAATATTTTGATATATCATATGCCCAAAACGGAGCTACGGTTGCGGAGATACAAGCAGTCAAAGTAGCAAGAAAAATATAATGGGAGAGGGAGAAAGTCAACGGGGGGCGCTAGGGTTTACTGTAGCTACCCGCTCCCGATCCGATCTCGCGGCCACAGGAGATGCCGGTGATGGCGCGGCGGCCGGAGAGAGGTGGAGGGGCGCCGGGGTAGCTCGCCGGCGTGGAGGAGGTGGTCGCCGGGGGCCGGATCCGGCGACCCG
>NC_057813.1:384779316-384779591 GCF_018294505.1 Triticum aestivum
GGATCTGGGCCGCGGGGGCCCCTCCTGGGCCTCCCGGGCCGGCGGCGGCGAAGTGGGCGCGTGCCCACGTGGCAGCGCCTGAGTGGCGGAGGCGGGCGGCGGCGGACGCGTCCGGCGCTGGGGCGGACGTGTCCGTCGGCGGCGGAGGAGGTTTTTTTTTTGGACTAGGGTTTCGGACGGGGGAAGAAGAGATCCGAATGGAGGGGGTATAAATAGGCATAGAGGGAGCTAGGAGAGTCCAAATGAGGTGCGGTTTTCGCCCACACGATCGTGAT
>NC_057813.1:384779770-384787497 GCF_018294505.1 Triticum aestivum
GCGGACGCGTCCGGCGCTGGGGCGGACGTGTCCGTCGGCGGCGGAGGAGGTTTTTTTTTTTGGACTAGGGTTTCGGACGGGGGAAGAAGAGATCCGAATGGAGGGGGTATAAATAGGCATAGAGGGAGCTAGGAGAGTCCAAATGAGGTGCGGTTTTCGCCCACACGATCGTGATCGAACGCTCTAGGACATGGAGCAGAGTTTGGTGGGTTTTGGGCCCAATTTGGGGGGTGTTGGGCTGCAACACACACGAGGCCTTTCCGGTCCCTCGGTTAACCGTTGGAGTATCAAACGAAGTCCAAATGATCCGAAACTTGACAGGCGGTCTACCGGTAGTAAACCAAGGCCGCTTGGCAAATCTCGGTCCAATCCGGAAATGTCTAAACCCCACACACGAAAGAAGACTAGAAATGACCACCGGAGGAGAACGAAGCGCCGGAATGCAAAACGGACAACGGGGAAAATGCTCGAATGCATGAGATGAACATGTATGCAAATGCAATGCACGTGATGACATGATAAGAGATGCACGAAAAAGAAAAACAACACACGGAGACAAAGACCCAACCCGAGAAATAAATATAACTTAGCGTCGGAGACGGCAAGAGTTGGATACAAATATGGAAAGTATAACTGGGGCGTTACATCGTTGGTCGTGGGGGGGCCACTGGATCCACGAGTGTGGATTGTGTAATTTTAGGTTTTAGGACCCAGTAGCTTAGGTTTTTGGGTCGTTCATCGTCTTGGCTTTGGCGATGGCGATGGCGGCGCTGAATAAAGAAGTTTCAGATCCTTCCCTAACGAGGTGATCGGTCCTATGGTTGGGAATGGATTTGGAAACCAGTCTGTTCAAGCAAGGGTGACGTGGCAGCGGCATCCTCGTGGTGGACTTGTGTCTTCAGACTCCGCCATTACGACGACGTTTGCTTCAACATTGGCGTGGAACTTGGGAGGTGGTCCAGGAACGGATGCAGGTTATGTTTTGCATTGGCAGCATCTGAAAGTTGGTAGATCATATGTTGGGTTCGTGTTTCGTGGCTGGCAGATATGGTTTCCTCCAACAACTATTTAGCCGTGTGGTGGTGCCAGATCTGACGTGTCCGGGATGTTGCTATGTCTGATTCGTTCAACGGTGTTGGCTCTTTTGTGAGCCACCTTGGAGGTCCGCAAAATTGCATATCAGCATGAAGCCGCGTCAAGCTCAGGTGAGGAGGTGATTCGTCATTTTTTTTGTTTAGCGGCTGTTGTGGTGATGTCGGAGGCACGTGACGGGTGTTGGTGTCAAGCTCAAGGGTTTCTTTGGTCTTGATTGTAATTTCTTTTTTGGCTGGTGTTCCTTTGCTCAAAGGCTAGTATTTTGTTGTCTTTACATGCATTGTACTATGATCTTTATAGTATAAATTAGACACGTATTACATGAAAAAAAAGGCAGAAAGCCTTCCAAGTTCGGACTACTTTATGCTATTTGACACCACTTGACAGAATTTAGAATTAACATATGAATTTGCTGAAAGATCATCAGCATTGTTTGTTTGGCAAGCATTCACAACAAAACAGTGATGAATCAATCAAACGATAATCATATTCCTTTTTGTGCAACTTTGATACAAGTCGGAGCCTGATGCTTCCATGAGTTGTATATAAAGGTGAAAGGACGAACCACAAACTGAAAGATACGGAACAAGAAAAGCAAGCAAGAAAAGAATGGTCATCTCCTGGGAGAAAGTATCAGACTGTATAATTTCACTGGCCAAAAGCATGGCGCACAATGCCTACTGGCCTAACGAATTTCGTGTGCCGCTGCTGTGGCGGTGACGTAGTAGGCGATTGTGATCCCCGCATGGACAAAGCACATGATCCCTCCGAGGCCCAGGGTCTTGCCGTGCACGAACCCGCACGATGTCTTCGACTTGGAATTGGACATGGCCCCAGCAAGCAGCAACGAGAACCCAACGATGAGAGCGATCCTATTAGAGCATTCAACAATAGTTATTAACTGTAAACTATTAAGACCAGAATATTTTTACCGACAGAGCTGTAGCAATTCCAAGACCATGGTCTCAGGTGGTTATTTGTCTGACTGAGTGTATAACTATCATGTTAGAATTGTCTTCTCTGGCTTAATGAAATGTCATGCAACCCTTTTGTGTGTTCTCAAGAAGAAGAAAAAGGTGCATCTCATATCTTAACTTCCACAAATGAAGTGCCGCTTTCCCACAATTTTTCTTTAAGTCACTTATGGATTTGCAAAATAATGTTTTAAGGTGAGAGTGAAGTTACCATGAGAGAATTATAAGAGTTGCTGCGAGTTTCCTGTTGATGGATGCCCGGATAAACTCCAGCTGAGAGCAGATGCAGGCACAGCCGCCGAGAAAGTTGGCCACTGCATGAGCAACTACCAGGAACACTGCTGCCGCGAGCCCTAGCTGGTATGCTTTATACACCGGTTTCTCACATTGGATGAAGAGCACTGTCACCTTTTTAGTCTGCCAAGAAGATCAAATGAGAGCAGACGTCAGATAGAACTATCGTTTGAAGCACCTTTAACTACTCTACAGTAACAACCGTGCATGAAGATATAGCTGAAACAGCCGAAAACATCAGTTTAATCGAACCCTTATTTCAAAATAGTACATCTCGTGAAGAAAATCTGAGTGCAACAGTACCTTATTTTGTGCAGCCTGTGCCTGAAGTCCTAGTATGCCAGCAGTGATATCCAGGGCTAAAACCAACACGCAGACAATGACAGCGGCTATCATTTTGGCCATCTTGTATAGCTGTATTCTCAAACTTCTATCAGCTCAGAAGTGGTGGGAGGAAAGATTGCCTGCTTACAATGAAGGGAGTTGTGGCCCTTTATATTGCTAAGAGCTGAATAAAGAGACCAGGGCAAAAGTGCAACAGGAGAATTTTCTCCATCTATGACGCTGTTAGAAACAAGCTGTCAAAAGATGCTCAAAGTGTTATACTTTCCTTCGATCCTTTGTTGCACCTGAGCTTTATTCCTTCCTTGCAGGACACAAGTAAATATTGGCATCTCCAGTACGAAAGCCACCCTATCACATATTCAGGCTACTTTTGCAGATTCTTCTTTCACACAAGGTTTGTAAAGCCAGTGGAAAACCGAAAACGCAGGGAAAAGTATCGATCTGATGTACTCAAAGAAAATACTTTTCTTCTTAGCACGCCATAAAGGTTAAGAGTGATAAGACGGTATTTACCAAGACACGCAAACAAGTTTTGACGCCAGTGAAATAACAAGGAAAGACGCAGCAAGCATGCATATCAATGAGAATCAAACTTGTATTTACCTTTCCAAAATCTGAAATGGATAACAAACTTATAAGCTTACCAAGCCTTGTATGCTGACTAATTTTGTTTAGCTTCAGAATCTCCGACCATCGGCCATCGGCAAATTTTATTTAGCAGTATTTTTGCTAGTATATTTAGTCAAGAGCAGACATGACAAGGCAAGGATATAAGGAAACCTCATGAAACCGGAAAATATGCTTTGATTAACGAACAATTAGTCAATGAAAGAACAATGCCCGCAGTCATATGCCATGTTTTGAGTATCACACTTGGGGGGCAACAGAAAGAACATCTAGGAAATAACTTGCAGGTCAATTGCAACAACTCTGGTGTAGATTTCACATTCGATACTTCAGAAAGTGAATATACTGATTAATAATAAATTGCTTTGCTTTAGTGGCATCAAATTGCAGTGCATGCCTAGATCACAAGGAATTAACATGCCTTTAGATAAAGCCAAGGCGGAATAATCATTCAGTTGGACATACCTAGCTACCAGTAGTCACCACAAGAGCATGTTCCAAGTTTGAAATGATGAAACCTGCTAGCATCTCTTACGGTAATCTCTCTCTTCGTAACTTGTGTTACAAATTTGATTACATTGTGGCAGTCATGGCACAACCGATGGCTTTGATTGATCGTCAAGGGAGCAGATGGAGATGTGCTAATAAGGCCAAAAGCAACTGCGAGTATTTCACTATGGAACATATTCAATGTCTTCTGCTCATCAGGGAGAATATCAGGGAGCAATTCATCCTCCTCAATAACATAACCAAGTTCTTTTATCACCTCCATTAGTGTATCTAGCCTTTGGTAGATTTCTGAACTTTTGGGGTTGAGACTATCATTAAAGAAAAACCTATGACCTTTTTTCTTGACCGTGATCCAGCTACAAGCAGCACTCATATATAACCCCACCCTCTTCAAGGTGCTTACTACATTCAAAGCTTCATCCCGTTTCCCAGAGTTCATATACAAGTTGAGAAGCACAATGTAATTGTTTACTTTCTGAGGTTCCATTGCCAAGAGTTGCTCCGCAGCTAATCTAGCAAGCTGAATATTTTTGTTCATCCTACTAGCAGTGAGCAAGGCTCCCCATATGTTGGCAGTTGGGGTGACCGGTGATTTCCTTATCACTGAATAGGCTTCATCTAGTAGCCCTTGCCGCCCAAAAAGTTCGATAACACAGGCATAGTGCATTGCACGTGGTTTAGTTTTTGGATTTTGGGTCATCAATTGGAAAATCCTCTTCCCTTTGTCAATAAAGCCAGAAAACCTACATGCATTTAGTACTCCTAGAAATGTCACATGGTTTGGAGCAATGCCTTCAGCCAGCAATCTTTCAAACATCTCAATAGCCTTACTCCCCATGCCATGGTAGCCGTACCCTGCAATTAGAGCATTCCAAGATATCAGGTTCCTGCTAGGCATCCTCTCAAAAACATGCCTTGCATCTTCCATCTGACCCCACTTGCAATACAGATCAACAAGTGCTGTATTCCCAACAATGTCCATTTGTAGTCCACTTTGAATCAGGCCCGCATGGATTTGCTTTGCATGCTCCAGCAGACCCAACCTAGAGAAAATCCTGAGCATCGTCGAGAATGTGAATTGATCCAAGCCGGCACCACTCTCGCGCATATCGTGGTACAAGTCCAGTGCCTCCTCACTGCGCCCATGGAGTGAATGCGCTGCCAGCATCGTGTTCCACGCCACAACACTCCTCCATGGCATCTCATCAAACACCCGCCTCGCCTCGTCAATTCGCCCGCACTTACTGTACATGTCGATGAGTGCACATGACAGGTATTGATCCTCGCACATCCCCATCTTGGCAACACAACAATGCAGCTCCCGTCCAGCATGCACCGACCCCAACACCGTGGCCGCACGGACGGCCACCACGACAACCCTCGGCCCAGCAGCCATACCCACCTCCTCCCAGAGCTCCCCGAAAAGCGCCAGCGCCCCACGGGGACGCTTCGAATCAACCAGCCCGCCCATCATCACCCCCCAGGTGACCCGGCTCCTGGTCGGCATTCCATCGAACACCTCCCGCGCCTCCGCGAGCATCCCGCACACCAAATACATGCCCAGCACCCGGTTCCACATGTACTGGTCAGGCTGGAACCCGGAGCTCTCCATGTGCCAGAGTACCCCTGCCGCGGAACCGGCCTCCCGCAGCGCGGAGGCGGCCGTGACCAGAGCGTCATAGGTGGAAGCTGGCAGAGCCACGAAGGGGGCACCCGCGCGAGCGTCCCTGAGCGCGTC
The DNA here is from genome assembly GCF_018294505.1 of Triticum aestivum. NCBI lineage: Eukaryota > Viridiplantae > Streptophyta > Magnoliopsida > Poales > Poaceae > Triticum > Triticum aestivum. The sequence goes on from NC_057813.1 coordinate 384,785,354, forward strand.
GCAAGCCTCCCGGTGACGCCCCTCGGTGACCAGCCGCTCGATGGCGGCGCAGAGGGAAGGGAGGTGGACGGGGCTGCTGCGCCTGCGGCTGTGGAAGGGCGCCTGCCGTGGGAGCTGCGGGCGTGGCTTGAGCGCTTGGGATTCCACCGAGCATGCGGAGACGGTGTTAGCCGTTGCTGTGGCCGTGGCTTTGGTGGTGGTGCGGTAGTGGAGTGGGAGGCTGCGGAGGGGAGTGAGCTGCAGCTCCATGTGGATTGGAAACCGAGCCGAATTCGGAAGGGAGTGAGCTGAAATCTGCAGAAATGGTGGTGGATTTGATGTGAAAAGATGGCGAGGTTTTTGGGGTTCTGGGTTGGGTTTTGTGCAAGTGGAGGGGGGAGCCGAGAGAAGGAGCGGATATCGTTTGTGAGTTCGAAAGGGTCATTCTAGTCCATGGCCTTGTTTGGATACTCTAACTCAGTTAGAGGTTAGTGTTAGATTATAACCCTAAACTAACCGTGAACTAATTCTAGTCAAAAAGATGTTTAGATGACAGGGTTAGATGGATCGCGGATACGGCGAGGCGCCTTCATGGGCGTTGCGAGAGGGAGGGAGGAAGAGGACGAGAAGCTTCGAGGAAGTGGCGAGGGATTTGCTGCGGCGAGAGCGAGAGAAATATGTGTTTTTTTGTGCTCCAGAGAAGACTAACCCAAATAAACCTCTTGGGTGGGTTAGATTTTTTGGATGAGTTATATGCTTCTAACCCAAACTAACCCTTCTGTTTGGATACTTTTGGGTTAGTTGAGTACAAACTAACACAAACTAACTCTAACCCATGGATCCAAACAGGACCCATGCTCCTCTATAAACAGAGAATTAAAAAATAATAGCAGTAGCAGTAGCAGCAGTAGGAGCAGCAGCAGCACCAGTAGTACATTTGTGACACATATTACCCTAGTTAATGGAACTTCTATTGAAATATCAAATTTTAAAGACTTTTAACACGGTTTTATCCCGATTTTGATTTTGCTTATTTATGTTAGATAGGATCGGCATGTTGCGTCAATGATTCGTAAAAAAATGTGTAAAGATCGGAGGACATCATTGACGATCATGTCCGGACTTCTCTTGTCCATCTATTCCATTCCTCCTCCTCGTCCACATATTTTTGGACCCCGGGCGTCATCTCACACCTTGCCTAATGGACACGCATGAGAAAACGAGGGTTCAAAGCTTCTAAAAGAGGTACTATTTATACTAAATCACCCATTTGCAAACTCAATTGCTCACATGAACCCCGGAAAACTTATCACGAAATATGGCCCCTCTTATTCGTGCATAACAAAAGGGCGCAATTGCATGTCACCACGTCTTTCCCTCGGGCGTGTCTGACTTCTACCGCCATGGTCCTCGACCATGTCGTCGACGTGGCATGGCTTTGACCTGCCTAGATGTAAGGTGTGGCATGTATTTGAACACCTGGCTTCAATTATGGACCATCAGAGAATCTTCAAGAATTTTGATTATTTTTTGAGTTATATTATTGGACGGCCTGATTTGCGACATTATTGTTGAACCATTAGGCGTGTTTGTATAAGTCCTAAGGCGACTATTTGTTTGATACATCAACATCATAGATTCGCCCGATGATACAACAACGATTAGTAGGTGATATAGCCAAAAAAACGGCGCATTATTGATTCCCACTTATTGCCAGTTCATTAGGTTTGGATTCTATGTGTGTTTGACTTGCCGATAGGTAAGGTGTTGTCTTGCAAAGTGCATTGTGCCTAAGTAATGGCTCAGAATGGTCTAAAGATAAGAATTATTAAACTATTGGAGATGGGTTCACTTCACTCGTTTGTATAACTATTGTTTTTTCACTAATGTCGTGTGCGTGATATAAAATGTTCACCCGCTCTGGTTTGAGGCTCGTTTTCTATTAGGCGTGACCCCCCTCCCACCCCCCAAAAAAGCACTTCGAGCCCTTCCGTTATTTTCCAAATTCATAGGGTACTCATCGATCGTCGCATACCGACCTTGTTGGCAACCGTGTTATCGAGGAGTGTGTGTCGGGGCTGAAGACCTCAAACCCCACACTGCCGCTGGTGCATATCCACCTTGCCAGTGTCCGTGTCGCACTGTCTCCCTCCCTGGCAAAAACA
>NC_057813.1:384787807-384865153 GCF_018294505.1 Triticum aestivum
GCCAACGCACATCCACTCGGAAGTCATCTGGCCCCTAGAAATATCTCTCTCCCAGCAACACCCCAACCCTACGACGCGATGCCGCATACCCCAATCCCAAAACCCCAATAGTCAAGCACTGGTAGGGTCGAGAGGCCACAACACCCAACAAATCTGCTTAAATTCGCAGGTACTTGTCTTAGTGTATAATGTACGAGCTATGTTTTACAATGTGTTAGTACTTATGAAAGCATATATGTTTTGAGGTTATCAATTAATTGTATATTACATACCCTGTTTGGGAAATGTTGGCGTACAAAACAATATTGTATGTTGTATTCTATAAAGAGTGCACTTGCATTACGGTATGACCAACCTCTTCTTGGGAAACGTAGTAATAACAATAAAATTTGGCTATGAATAAAATCCGAAATCACTATGAAGATGCAAAAAGGTTTAGATCTGATCTTTCCGAGCTACGCGACGGAGATTAAAGATTGGTGAAGATGTTGATTTAGATTCTCGCAGCTAGGACTAAACCTCCTAGCGAATTTCTCCCTCAAAGTGGTTCGCCGATCTAGCACCGAAAGAATGATGCCTCTACGATATCCACACGTACCAAAATAGTGGTTCAGTAGAGTTTCACAGTCCAGAACAAAGAACTACTGAGAAAACTAGGGGATGAGCATCCTAACGGCATTTCGATCTAGAGCTGATCTAGATCGGAGAGAGAGAGGGCGCATCCGCAAGGAGGGGATCAGCCGAGGGGCTTGACGTATCCCTTAGTGCGCCCCTCCCGACCTATATATAGGTGAAAGGGCCAAGGGGTTCGACCATATTGGGGAGAGAGTCCTTCTCCCCTTGCGCACCTCAAATCTTAATCCTAGTAGGACTCCTTCCTCCACTTGCCAAGACCTCTCTAGACTCTAAGGGGCTACCACCTTGGGACAGTTGTGGCGGCTTGCCCCCAAGGCAAAGGGGGTTTGACCCACTAGTAACTTTCCATAACATTCTAGAAGCTTTTAAAATCTTTCAGACCCTTCTGGAAGCTTCCGTCACCTTCCATGACATTCTAGGCACTTTCAAGATCTCTTAGAACACTTTCGGGATCATTCCGAACACTTCCAGAATCCATTATCTCATTCTCCTTTATTTCTTAGTTCTCTAACCACCTCATTAAGTGCGTGACACTGCAGTTTCGGTAATATGCAAACATGACCTGGAACACCTTCGGGTCAATTATCAATACTGAGATCATGGCATCCATATTGACTCCTACACATACACAAATATATTTATCGAGTGAACTGTTGGAAATATACCCTAGAGGCAATAATATTGTATTATTATATTTCTATGTTCGTAGTTAAGAGTTTATATTCTATGCTATAACTGCTATGATCCTGGAATATGTGATTCAATGGACATATGCACGTGTGGAATGCTAAACGGTAGAATAGGATCCCTAGTCTCGCCACTAAGACTAGCTTAAGTGTTGTTAGCGGTCACGTTTTCTTGATCTTGAGATATCGTTAAGTGTAATGATAGTCTCACAACAACATTGAAAATATGACGTTAAAAGAATGATCATATTGAATTGACCCAAACTTGTTTGTTATACTTTGAGATAATATCATCAGAAGTCAATTGTTATAACACAAAGTGTTAACATGTGATTTAGTTCCTTAGACCATGAGAGTATCGTAGTCACTTCTTACCAAACAATGAACTCTGGGGTTGCCCAAATTTCATCTGTAACACAGTGATCATAACGAGAACTTACAGGTTCATTGAAAAGTTTGACAAGGGACTAGATAGCTCGAGAATGGAATTTGCTCCTCCGATGATAGAGAGATATTCTTAGGGCCCTCTCGGTATGACAGCATCCATCATTGTCTGGCCAAACATAGGTGACTATGTCTTGGGGATGTCGGAACACGTCAATGGGAAAGAAGAACAAACCGGTAACGAGGAGACCGGGATAGTGAACATGTGTATAACTCAAGAGGATGTCGATATATCTCACCTCGGGTTTTCTAAAGTATCGCGAAGCAAAGGTGACGGAAATATGCCCTAGAGGCAATAATAAAATGGTTATTATTATATTTCCTTAATCATGATAAACGTTTATTATTCATGCTAGAATTGTATTGACCGGAAACTTAAATACATGTGTGGATACATAAACAAATACCGTGTCACTAGTGAGCCTCCACTAGACTAGCTCGTTGATTAAAGATAGTTAAGGTTTCCTAACCATAGACATGAGTTGGCATTTGATAACGGGATCACATCATTAGGAGAATGATGTGATGGACAAGACCCAACCGTTAGCATAGCATATGATCGTTCAGTTTATTGCTACTGCTTTCTTAATGCCAAATACATGTTCCTTCGACCATGAGATCATTCAACTCTCGGATACCGCATGTATACCTTGTGTGCTATCAAACTTCACAACGTAACTGGGTGATCATAAAGATGCTCTACAGGTATCTCCGAAGGTGTCTGTTGAGTTGACGTGAATCGAGATTGGGATTTGTCACTCCGTGTATCAGAGAGGCATCTCTGGGCCCTCTCGATAATACACATCATAAGAAGCCTTGCAAGCATAGTGACTAAGGATTTAGTTGCAAGATGATGTATTACGGAACGAGTAAAGAGACTTGCCGGTAACGATATTGAACTAGGTATGAAGATCCTGACGATCGAATCTCGGGCAAGTAACATGCCGATGGACAAAGGGAATTACATATGTTGTCATAAGGTTCGACCGATAAAGATCTTCATAGAATATGTAGGAGCCAATATGGGCATCCAGGTTCCGCTCTTGGTTATTGACCGGAGAGGTGTCTCGGTCATGTCTACATAGTTCTCGAACCCGTAGGGTCCGCATGCTTAACGTTCGTTGATGATATAGTGTTATATGAGTTATATGATTTGGTGACCGAATGTTTTTTGGAGTCCTGGATGAGCAACGAACATTACGAGAAGCTCCGGAATGATCCAAAGGTAAAGATTGATATACTAGACGATGATATTTGGACACCGGAAGAGTTTCAGGATGTACCTGGGAAAAATCGGGTCACCGGAAGGGGTTCCGGACCCCCAGGAGGTTAATGGGCCAAAGGGGGGCGGGGACACACCAGCCCACAAGGGGCTGGCGCACCCTTCCTAGGCCGCATCCCTTTGGGAGAGAAGGAAAGGGGGGAGTCGGCCTCCCCCTTCCTTTCCTCTCCCCCCTTTCCTCCCCCCTCCGGCAAATATGGTAGGGGGGGGCACTTGGGAAAGACCCCAAGTAGGATTCGACCCTACTTGGGGTGCCCCTTGGCCTCTCCCCTCTCCCCCACCTATATATATGTGGGAGGGGGCTCCACACAGAACCACGACAATTGCTTAGCCGTGTGCGGCGCCCTCTCCACCGTTTACACCCTCGGTCATATTTTCGTAGTGCTTGTGTGAAGCCCTGCGAAGATAGCTTCACCATCACCGTCACCATGCCATCATGCTGCCGGAACTCATCCACTACTTTGCCATCTTGCTGGATCAAGAAGGTGAGGACGTCTGTCGGTGTTCTGGGAACCAGGGTACCCAGACTTGCCTGCCTGCGGCCCACGGCGTGGCTCCGCCGACGGCCTGATATGGCCCATCTTCAGCACCAACAAGACAAGACCCTCGCAAGGGGCCAAGCCTCGCGAGGCAGACGACGCCAAGACCTCTGAAGGGAGCGTCCTCCCCAGGCTGGCCCCGAGGAGTGGAGATTCCTATGCAAGTTCCCACCTCATGAGGTTGAGGTGATGCAAGCCATGGCGACAAAGGCCAGGCGGGCGCCAGCGGGCGATGAGCAGCAGGTTTCCTCTTTGGCGCTAGGGAGGCAAGCGTAGGCGCGAGGTCCTGAGGAATCACCCGGAGGTTTCCATTCCCATGCAACAACACCAAGACCACCAGGACAGCAGGGCGGATGTCATCCCTGAGCCCACCGCGGCGTCACAACCAGAAGCTTTGCAGGCGAAGACCACACCTTCGTCAGGATAGGATGTACTTCTTGTCCCCCTCCAAAATTGGCCACTTTGGGATCCCTTCCCGCCTTCGTTCGGAGGAAGAGGACCAAGGCCACTATAAACATAGCTTAGCCACCATCGTAGAGAGGGATCTGAATCTTCACTAGCTCACTGCTACCTCTTGAGCACTGCGTTGGTTTTCCCTCAAAGAGGAAAGGGTGATGCATCAAAGTAGCGTAAGTATTTCCCTCAGTTTTTGAGAACCAAGGTATCAATCCAGTAGGAGGCTCCACGCAAGTCCCTCGTACCTACACAAACAAACAAGAACCTCGCAACCAACGCGATAAAGGGGTTGTTAATCCCTTCACGGCCACTTGCGAAAGTGAGATCTCATAGAGATAATAAGATAAGATAAATAGTTTTGGTATTTTTATGATATAGATTGGAAAGTAAAGATTGTAAATAAAGATAGATCAGAAGCTTATATGATAGGAAATAGACCTGGGGGGCATAGGTTTCACTAGTGGCTTCTCTCAATATAGCATAAGTATTATGGTGGGTGAACAAATTACTGTCGAGCAATTGATAGAAAAGTGCATAGTTATGAGATTATCTAGGAATGATCATGTATATAGGCATCACGTCCGCGACAAGTAGATCAAAACAATTCTACATCTACTACTATTATTCCGCACATCGACCGCTATCCAGCATGCATCTAGAGTATTAAGTTCATAAGAACAGAGTAACGCATTAGGCAAGATGACATGATGTAGAGGGATAAACTCAAGCAACATGATATAAACCCCATTTTTTATCCTCGATGGCAACAATACAATACGTGCCTTGCTGCCCCTGCTGCCCGCAATATTGAACCCAAAGCTAAGCACTTCTCCCATTGCAAGAAAGATCAATCTAGTAGGCCAAACCAAACTGATAATTCAAAGAGACTTGCAAAGATAACCAATCATGCATAAAAGAATTCAGAGAAGATTCAAAGATTTCTCATAGATAAACTTGATCATAAACCCACAATTCATCGGATCTCGACAAACACACCGCAAAAAGAGTTACATAGAATAGTTCTCCAAGAAGATCAAGGAGAACTTTGTATTGAGATTAAAAGAGAGAGAGAAGAAGCCATCTAGCTAATAACTATGGACCCGAAGGTCTGTGGTAAACTACTCACAACTCATCAGAGAGGCTATGATATTGATGTAGAAGCCCTCCGTGATCGATTCCCCCTCCGGTGGAGCACCGGAAAAGGCTCCAAGATGGGATCTCACGGGTACAGAAGGTTGTAGCGGTGGAAATAGGGTTTGTGGTGCTCCCGGATGTTTTCGGGGTATGTAGATATATATAGGCGAAAGAAGTCGGTCAGGGGAGCTACAAGGGGCCCACGAGGGTGGGGGCGCGCCCACCCCCCTAGGGCGTGCCTTGCACCCTCGTGGCTGCCTCGGTTGCTTCTTGACGTCCACTCCAAATCTTCTGGATTGCGTTTGTTCCAAAAAGATCGCTCGCAAAGGTTTCATTCTGTTTGGACTCCGTTTGATATTCCTTTTCTTCGAAACACTAAAACAGGAAAAAAACAATTTGGGCTGGGCCTCCGGTTAGTAGGTTAGTACCAAAAATGATAGAAGTGTGAAGTAAAGCCCATAAACATCCAAAATGGGTAATATAATAGCATGGAACAATCAAAAATTATAGATACGTTGGAGACATATCAAGCATCCCCAAGCTTAATTCCTACTCGTCCTCGAGTAGGTAAATGATAAAAACAGAATTTTTGATGTGGAATGCTACCTAGCATAATTTTCAATGTAATTTTCTTTATTGTGGCATGAATGTTCAGATCCAAATGATTCAAAATAAATGTTCATATTGACATAAAAATAGTAGTACTTCAAGCATACTAACAAGTAATCATGTCTTATCAAAACAACATAGCCAAAGAAAGCTTATCCCTACAAAATCATATAGTTAGGCTATGCTTCATTTTCATCACACAAAATACTCCCATCATGCACAACCCCAGTTTCAACCAAGCAATTGGTTCATACTTTTTAATGCGCTTCAGCTTTTTTTTACTCTCACGCAATACATGAGTGTAAGCCATGGACATAGCACTATATGTGGAATAGGATGGTGGTTGTGGAGAAGACAAAAAGGGAGAAGATAGTCTCACATCAACTAGGCGTATCAACGGGCTATGGAGATGCCCATTAATAGATATCAATGTGAGTGAGTAGGGATTGCCATGCAACGGATGCACTAGAGCTATAAATGTATGAAAGCTCAATAAAAGAAACTAAGTGGGTGTGCATCCAACTCGCTTGCTCATGAAGACCTAGGGCATTTTGAGGAAGCCCATCATTGGAATATACAAGCCAAGTTCTATAATGAAAAATTCCCACTAGTATATGAAAGTGACAACATAGGAGACTCTCTATCATGAAGATCATGGTGCTACTTTGAAGCACAAGTGTGGAAAAAGGATAGTAACATTGTCCCTTCTCTCTTTTTCTCTCATTTTTTTGGTGGGCTTCTTTGGCCTCTTTTTTTATTTGGACTTCTTTGGCCTCTTTTATTTTTATAAAGTCTGAAGTCTCATCTCGACTTGTGGGGCAATCATAGTCTCCATCATCCTTTCCTCACTTGGGACAATGCTCTAATAATGAAAATCATCACACTTTTATTGATTTACAACTCAAGAATTACAACTCAAGAATTACAACAAAATATGACTCTATGTGAATGCCTCCGGCGGTGTACCAGGATATGCAATGAATCAAGAGTGACATGTATGAAAGAATTATGAAGGTGGCCTTGCCACAAATACGATGTCAACTACATGATCATGTAAAAGCAATATGACAATGATGGAGCGTGTCATAATAAAGGGAGCGATGGAAAGTTGCATGGCAATATATCTCGGAATGGCTATGGAAATGCCAAATAGGTAAGTATGGTGGCTGTTTTGAGGATGGTAAATGGTGGGTGTATGATACCGGCGAAAGTTGCACGGCATAAGAGAGGCTAGCAATGGTGGAAGGGTGAGAGTGCGTATAATCCATGGACTCACATTAGTCATAAAGAACTCATATACTTATTGCAAAAGTTTATTAGCCCTCGAAGCAAAGTACTACTATACATGCTCCTAGGGGAAGGGTTGGTAGGAGTTAACCATCACGCGATCCCGACCTCCACACATGAGGAAGGCAAAAGAGCACCCCATGCAACAAATTGTTACACAACTTTTACCATACATGCAAGCTACGGGACTTGCCAACTTTAACACAAGCATTTCTTAATTTCATAATTACCCAACTAGCATGACTCTAATATTACTACATTTATATCTCAAAACAATTATCAAGCATCAAATTGATCATAGTATTTAATGCACTTTCTATGATAGTTTTTATTATACCCAACTTAGATGCCCATCATTCTAGGACCAATTTTTATAACCATAGCAAATACCATGTTGTTCTAAAAGACTCTCAAGATAATATAAGTGAAGCATGAGAGATCAATAATTTCTACAAAATTAAGCACCGCCGTGCTCTAAAAAGATATAAGTGAAGCACTAGAGCAAAATTGTCTAGCTCAAAAGATATAAGTGAAGCACATAGAGTATTCTAATAAATTCCAAATCATGTGTGTCTCTCCCAAAAAGGTGTGTACAGCAAGGATGATTTTGTTAAACTAAAACACAAAGACTCATATCATACAAGACGCTCCAAGCAAAACACATATCATGTGGCAAATAAAAATATAGCTCCAAGTAAAGTTACCGATAGACGAAGACGAAAGAGGGGATGCCTTCCGGGGCATACCCAAGCTTAGGATTTTGGTTGTCCTTGAATTATCTTGGGGTGCCATGGTCATCCCCAACCTTAGGATCTTTCCACTCCTTATTCCATAGTCCATCAAATCTTTACCCAAAACTTGAAAACTTCACAACACAAAACTCAACAGGAAATCTCATGAGCTCCGTTAGTGCAAGAAAGAAAAACCACCACTTAAGGTACTGTAATGAACTCATTATTTATTTATATTGGTGTTAAACCTACTGTATTCCAACTTATCTATGGTTCATACCCCCCGATACTAGCCATAGATTCATCAAAATAAGCAAACAACACACGAAAAACAGAATCTGTCAAAAACAGAACAATCTGTAGCAATCTGTAACTTTAGAATACTTCTTGAATTCTAAAACTCCTATAAAAATAGGAAGTCCTAGTAAATGTTTCTATTGATCTACTGCAAAAAGAATCAACTAAAAATAAAGTTTCAATGATTTATTAAAATAATTATGTTTTTCAGCAAGATCACATTAACTATCACCCAAGATGATCCTATAGGTTCTACTTGGCACAAACACTAATTAAAACATAAAACCACATCTAACCAGAGGCTAGATGAATTATTTAATACTAAACAGGAGCAAAAATCTAAGAATAAAAATAAAATTGGGTTGCCTCCCAACAAGCGCTATCGTTTAACGCCCCTAGCTAGGCATTAATAATTTCAATGATGCTCACAAGAAAGACAAGAATCGCAAAGAGAGCATCAAGAAACCTGTGATAAACACATCTAAGTCTAACATACTTCCTATGCATAGGCATCTTATAGGAAAACAACTTATCATAGCAAGCAAAAACTAGCATATGCAAGGAAGCGAAAAGAAATAATAGCAATCTCAACATAACGAGAGGTAATTTAGTAACATGAAAATTTCTACAACCATATTTTCCTCTCTCATAATAATTACATGTGGGATCATAAGCAAATTCAACAAAATAGCTATCACATAAAATATTTTCAACATGATCCACATGCATGCAAAGTTGACACTCTTCCAAAATAGTGGGATTAACATTAACTAAAGTCATGACCTCTCCAAACCCACTTTTATCAAAAACTTCATAAGATTGAAAATTCTCCAAATATGTGGGATATAAAGTTGACACTCTTCCAAACCCACTCTCAATATTATTGCAAACATTATTATCAATCTCATATTCATCATGAGGCTTAAATAAATTTTCAAAATCATAAGAAGAATCACCCCAATCATGATCACTGCAACAAATAGTAGTCATAGCAAAACTAGCATCCCCAAGCTTGAGGTTTTGCATATCATTAACACAATTGACATTAAGAGAATTTATAATAACATCATTGCAATCATGCTTTTCATCGAAGGAACTATCAAGTATGGGTGCAATAGCAATGATCTCATGTTTAACATAAGGAACTATAGCAATTTCATCTTCATAAATATTGGCATCATGGCCACAAGAATAGCAAGCATCATGTTCATCAAGGGATATTTCAATCAAATCATTGGAAGCATAATTATCTATAGATTCATGCATATCATTATTTTCTTCAGAAGCAACGGTCATTCTTTCAATAAATTCTTTGACATAGACATTATGAGCATAGTTTTCATAGCAATATTTAAGTATGTCAAAATTTTCAGATTCGTAGAGAGTAATATCATACTTTTCAATCAAAGAAGCAACTTCATAAGCACCCTTAAAAGCAACAGATTCTTTAATTTGTTCGATATCGTAGTAACTATAAACACCCTTTGTGTAAGAAGATAAGATTTCATTATCATTAAACTCACATAGGTAGGGGAGGTGTTTTTTAGGGTTCTTAGAGCAACAAGTAAAATCATAAATTTCACAAAGATTCCAAGCATAACACAACAATCTGTTTATTTGATCCCATAAGAGTCTTCCTTTTTTAGACAAACGGTGATGCACAAAATGAGCATGCTCATCTAAAGATTTCCCATCAACTAGTCTAGTTGGGGTTTCAGCACGAGCGCATAAGGATCGAAGATGATCCAAGTAGAACACTTTAAGAGAATCCATATCAATAGATTTTTAGCAAGCAAAGATGCAAGCAAAAATAAGGCACATGGTAACACAAGATCGAACGGAAGGAGGGCGAAGAAAAGGCAAAGGTGAAGTGGGGGAGAGGAAAACGAGAGGCAAATGGCAAATAATGTAATGCGAGAGATAAGAGTTTGTGATGGGTACTTGGTATGTCTTGACTTGTGCGAAGACCTCCCCATCAACGGCGCCAGAAATCCTTCTTGCTACCTCTTGAGCACTACACTGGTTTTCCCTTGAAGAGGAAAGGGTGATGCAGCAAAGTAGCGTAAGTATTTCCCTCAGTTTTTGAGAACCAAGGTATCAATCCAGTAGGAGGCTCCATGCAAGTCCCTCGTACCTACACAAACAGACAAGAACCTCGCAACCAACGTGATAAAGGGGTTGTCAATCCCTTCACGGCCACTTGCGAAAGTGAGATCTGACAGAGATAATAAGATAAGATAAATATTTTTGGTATTTTTATGATATCGATTGGAAAGTAAAGACTGCAAATAAAGATAGATCGGAAGCTTATATGATAGGAAATAGACCCGGGGGCCATAGGTTTCACTAGTGGCTTCTCTCAAGATAGCATTAGTATTACGGTGGGTGAACAAATTACTGTCGAGCAATTGATAGAAAAGTGCATAGTTATGAGATTATCTAGGCATGATCATGCATATAGGCATCACGTCTGCGACAAGTAGATCGAAACGATTCTACATCTACTACTATTACTACACACATCGACCGCTATCCAGCATGCATCTAGAGTATTAAGTTCATAAGAACATAATAACGTATTAGGCAAGATGACATGATGTAGAGGGATAAACTCAAGCAATATGATATAAAACCCATATTTTTATCCTCAATGGCAACAATACAATACGTGCCTTGCTGCCCCTGCTTTCACTAGGAAAGGACACCGCAAGATTGAACCCAAAGCTAAGCACTTCTCCCATTGCAAGAAAGATCAATCTAGTAGGCCAAACCAAACCGATAGTTCGAAGAGACTTGCAAAGATAACCAATCATACATAAAAGAATTCAGAGGAGATTCAAATATTTCTCATAGATAAACTTTATCACAAACCCATAATTCATCGAATCTTGACAAACACACCGCAAAAAGAGTTACATCGAATAGATCTCCAAGAAGATCGAGGAGAACTTTGTATTGAGATTCAGAGAGAGAGAATAAGCCATCTAGCTAATAACTATGGACCCGAAGGTCTGTGGTAAACTACCCACAACTCATCGGAGAGGCTATGGTGTTGATGTAGAAGCCCTCCATGATTGATTCCCCCTCCGACGGAGCGCTGGAAAAGGCTCCAAGATGGGATCTCACGGGTACGTAAGGTTGCGGCGGTGGAAATAGGGTTTCGTGGTGCTCCCGGATATTTTCGGGGTATGTAGATATATAATAGGCGAAATAAGTCGGTCAGGGGAGCCAGAGGGGCCCATGAGGGTGCGGGGTGTGCCCACCCCCCTAGGGCGCGCCTTGCACCCTCGTGGCTGCCTCGGCTGCTTCTTGACATCCACTCTAAGTCTCCTGGATTGCGTTTGTTCCAAAAAGATCGCTCCCGAAGGTTTCATTCCATTTGGACTCCATTTGATATTCTTTTTCTTCGAAACACTGAAATAGGAAAAAAACAGCAGTTCGGGCTGGGCCTCCGGTTAGTAGGTTAGTCGCAAAAATGATATAAAAGTGTAAAGTAAAGCCCATAAACATCCAAAAAGGGTAATATAATAGCATGGAACAATAAAAATTATAGATACGTTGGAGACGTATCACTCACACCCACACAAGAACAGACCTCCTGAGGTTGTTCTTCCTCTGTACTAGTTCATCCTCAGCCCCTCGCGAGGCTAATCCGCCCCAAAGAAGAAGTAGGGTCTTACACCGCAAGGTGGCCCAAACCTGGGTAAACTGTTGTGTCTGTTTTCCTTCTTGTTCATCGAGCTAGGCCATGGGAGTGGTGCCTGGTTGACTGGGAAGGTTGAGTTCTTCGCATTCGCCCCATAGTGTGAACCTATCTTGGTTCCGCGGAGCCTTGAGTCCAACATTTGGCGCGCCAGGTAGGGGCGTGTCGAAGATTCTTGTCCCCGTTCGTTCCATCACCGTTACACCGTTCCAATGGCCGACGCTCGCCGTGTCTGTGCCGAGCGCCGGGCCGCTCGTGTCGCCCAGACGACGCATGTGGGCAACCGCGCCCCTCGCCGCTCTGCCTCCCCGGTGGCCAATGCTACCACCGACCCTATTGCCCATGAACAACAGGACTCGTCGCTGCCACCATCCATGTGGCGCGATGGCCGCACTACAACTCCATCACCCACTCTAGTCACGGCGTCATCTTCCCACGCTCGGCGTGGACCGGCGAACCCGCTGGCTGTGCTGCTCATGGCGCGCGAGCTCCTGTGCTATCGTCCGGCCAACAACCTCTACAAGGATTGGCTAGGCCGCATCGCCGAGCTCATCGCCACCACTGGAGAGGCTCCTGCGCCATCTCGCTTGCTGCCTTCCCCGCCGTCTCAGGCAGGCGACGTGGCCCACAACGCTCCTCCTCCTCCTCCTCGGCATGACATCGTCCCCGAGCCGAGGTGTGAGGCACCCCAGCACGACCCGCCGCGCTGGGCGCCGGCGCGCAATGAAGAAAGCTGCCAGGTGGTGCAGCGGCCCCAAGGAGAGATGCGTGCGCCTCCTGCACCGCCATGTCAAGACTGCGTTCCGCCAGAGGCGGTGGCGCGCGGGCGTCAAGATCAGGCTCTCCCCCTGTGGTGGCTCCTGTGAGTACGGCGGGGTGCCGTGTTTTCACTCCGGAGCTGCGCTGCAACGCCTGGCCTGGCAAGTTCTAGCCGGACCTACCCCCCCCTCCCGCGCGCTACGAAGACACTCCTGGCCCTGCTGAGTTCCTCCAGCTCTACGAGCTAAGCATCTAGGCGGCCAACGGCAATGACAAGGTCATGGCGAACTGGTTCCCCATGGCCCTCATGGATGGCGCACGCTCGTGGCTCTTGAACCTTCTAGTCGGGTTGATCTCCTCCTGGGACGAGCTGCGCGAGTGCTTCATCGCCAACTTCCAGGGCACTCGTGACCGCGCTCCTGCAGCAAGCAACCTACGTCGCATCAAGCAGCAGCCAGGCGAAACCTTACATAAGTACATACAACACTTCACCAACGTTCGCCTCAAGATCCCAAAGGTGTCGGATGAGGCTATTGAGGGAGTTCCGGACTAGGGGGTGTCCGGATAGCCGTACTATCATCATCGGCCGGACTCCAAGACTATGAAGATACAAGATTGAAGACTTCGTCCCGTGTCCGGATGGGACTTTCCTTGGCGTGGAAGGCAAGCTTGGCGATACGGATATGTAGATATCCTACCTTTGTAACCGAGTCTGTGTAACCCTAGCACTCTCCGGTGTCTATATAAACCGGATGGCCTTAGTCCATAGGACGAACAACAATCATACCATAGGCTAGCTTCTAGGGTTTAGCCTCCTTGATCTCGTGGT
Source organism: Triticum aestivum (assembly GCF_018294505.1). Taxonomy (NCBI): domain Eukaryota; kingdom Viridiplantae; phylum Streptophyta; class Magnoliopsida; order Poales; family Poaceae; genus Triticum; species Triticum aestivum. The sequence goes on from NC_057813.1 coordinate 384,801,200, forward strand.
AGATCCACTCTTGTAACACGCATCATCAATATTAATCAAGCAGGACATAGGGTTTTACCTCCATCAAGAGGGCCCGAACCTAGGTAAAAACATCGTGTCCCTTGTCTCCTGTTACCATCCGCCTAGACGCATAGTTCGGGACCCCCTACCCGAGATCCGCCGGTTTTGACACCGACATTGGTGCTTTCATTGAGAGTTCCTCTGTGTCATCACCGATAGGCTCGATGGCTTCTTCGACCATCATCAACGACGTAGTCCAGGGTGAGACCTTTCTCCCCGGATAGATCTTCGTATTCGGCGGCTTTGCACTGCGGGCCAATTCGCTTGGCCAACTGGAGCAGATCGAAAGCTACGCCCCTGGCCATCAGGTCAGATTTGGAAGTTTGAACTTCACGGCTGACATCCGCTGGGACTTGATCCTTGATGGGTTCGAGCCACAGCCGAGCGTGCCGCACTATCGCGGCGAGCATGATTTAGCTCTGCAGCCGGACAGTGGAGGCCGCACTCGAAACCGCTCCAATCTTCAATTCGGAGCCAGCTCCGCAGATCGAGGATGGATGCCTAGACACCGCCTTGGGGGCTGCAACCTCTACGGCGATAGAGCCAAACACTGACTTTGTCCCTCATAAAGCTCGTGACTCCGAGGTGCCAGACTCCTCGCCGGACTCCGAACCTCCCGCGCCCGCCCCGATCGAATCCGATTGGGCGCCGATCATGGAGTTCACCACAGCAGACGTCTTTCAACACTCACCTTTCGGTGACATCTTGAGTTCGCTAAAATATCTCTCGTTATCAGGAGAGCCCTGGCCGGACTGTGGTCAGGACGGTTGGGATGCGGACGACGAAGAAATTCAAAGCCCACCCACCACCCACTTGGTAGCCGTTGTCGACGATTTAACCGACATGCCAGACTACGACTCCGAGGACATCGACGGTATGGATGACGATGCCGGAGACGACCAAGAACCAGCGCCTACTGGGCACTGGACAGCCACCTAATCATATGACATATACATGGTGGATATCCCAAAAGATGGGAATGGCGAAGGAACAGAGGAGGATGACCCCTCCAAAAAGCAGCCCAAGCGCCGGCGTCAGCGGCGCCGCTCTAAATCCGGCCACAGCAAGAATGAAGACTCCGGCACCGGAGACAATAATACACCGGGCAGTGCCGAAGACAACCCGCTCCAGCAAGATGCAACGCAGGAGGACGGAGACGCCAGCCCTTATGAAGGAGCGGCAGAAGAAGAGGCAGAGGATTATACGCCTCCCTCCGGAGACGAAGCGAGCCTCGACGATGACGAATTCGTCGTGCCTGAGGATCCCGTCGAACAAGATCGTTTTAAACGCAGGCTTATGGCCACGGTGAACAGCCTCAAGAAAAAGTAGCAACAACTTAGAGCTGATCAGGATCTGCTAGCCGACAGATGGACTGAAGTCCTCGCGGCCGAAGAGCATGAGCTCGAATGCCCCTCCAAAAGCTACCCTAAACGCAAGCTGCTCCCCCGATTAGAGGAGGAGGCTTACGAACCCGCATCACCAGGAGACAATACGGCTGACTGACCACCCCGTGGTCGCGACAGAGAGGCCTCTAGGCCCTTCACTAGACCCGTACCCCGGCATTGCTCAAAGAGCACACGGCCACAGGGGAACACTCCGGACTTGCGAGATATATTGGAGGATAAGGCAAGACAATCAAGATCGATCTATGGATCGCGTGGGCGTCCCACGATACGTGACGACAATCGTTGCACCGGACACAGTAAGTCCGGCCGGGCTGAACAAAATAGACCAAGCTCCCTTCAGCTCCTTCGTGATATCGCCCAGTACAGAGGCGCCGCACACCCACTATGCTTCACAGATGAAGTAATGGATCATCAAATCCCCGAAGGGTTTAAACCCGTCAATATTGAATCCTACGATGGCACAACAGACCCCGCGGTTTGGATCGAAGACTATCTCCTTCACATCCACATGGCCCGCGGTGACGATCTTCACGCCATCAAATACCTCCCCGTCAAGCTTAAAGGACCAGCCCGGCATTGGCTCAACAGCTTGCCAGTAGAGTCAATTGGGAGTTGGGAGGACCTGGAAGCCGCATTCCTCGATAACTTCCAGGGCACTTATGTGCGACCACCAGACGCTGATGACCTAAGCCACATAATTCAGCAGCCAGACGAATCGGCCAGGCAATTCTGGACACGGTTCTTAACCAAGAAAAACCAAATCGTCGACTATCCGGATGCGGAGGCCCTCGCGGCCTTCAAGCATAACATCCGCGACGAGTGGCTTGCCCGGCACCTGGGACAGGAAAAGCCAAAATCCATGGAAGCCCTCACATCACTCATGACCCGCTTCTGCGCGGGTGAGGACAGCTGGCTAGCACGCAGCAACAACCTCAGCAAAAATTCTGGCAGTCCGGACTTCAAGGACCGAAATGGCAGGCCACGTCGCAACAAAAACAAACGCTGCATTAACAGCGATCATATTGAGGATACGGCAGTCAATGCCGGATTCAGAGGCTCTAAACTCGGTCAGCGGAAAAAGCCATTCAAAAGAACTACTTCGGGTCCGTCCAATTTGGACCGAATACTCGACCGCTTGTGCCAGATACACGGCACCCCCGAAAAGCCAGCTAACCACACCAACAGGGATTGTTGGGTATTCAAGCAGGCAGGCAAGTTAATTGCCGAAAACAATGACAAGGGGCTGCATAGCGATGACGAGGACGAGACCCAACCGCCGAACAATAGAGGACAGAAGGGTTTCCCCCCACAGGTGCGGACGGTGAACATGATATACGCAACGCACATACCCAAAAGGGAGCGGAAGCGTGCACTCAGGGATGTCTACACGATGGAGCCAGTTGCCCCGAAGTTCAATCCATGGTCCTCCTGCCCAATCACTTTTGACCGAAGGGACCACCCCACCAGCATCCGCCACGGCGGATTCGCCGCACTGGTCTTAGACCTAATCGTCGATGGATTTCACCTAACCAGAGTCCTGATGGACGGCGGCAGCAGCCTGAACCTGCTTTACCAGGATACAGTGCGCAAAATGGGCATAGACCCCTCAAGGATTAAACCTACCAAAACGACCTTTAAAGGCGTCATACCAGGTGTAGAAGCCAATTGTACAGGCTCAATTACACTAGAAGTGGTCTTCGGATCCCCGGATAACTTCCGAAGCGAGGAGTAATCTTCGACATAGTCCCGTTCCGCAGCGGCTATCATGCCTTGCTCGGACGTACCGCGTTTGCAAAGTTCAACGCGGTGCTGCACTACGCATACCTCAAGCTCAAGATGCCAGGCCCTCGAGGAGTCATCACGGTCAACGGAAACACTGAATGTTCTCTCTGCACGGAGGAACATACAGTGGCTCTCGCGACAGAAGTGCAATGCAGCCTCTTAAGGCAATTCTCGAGTCCGGCCTTTAAGCGGCCGGACACAGCTAAGCGCGCCCGAAGTAACTTACAACAAGACCACCTGGCACGTTCCGAGCATGCATAGCAGTGCGGCCCCAACCCCAGCTCCTGCGAAACGTCAAAGCAGGTCCTTTGCGTACACCATTACGCTCTGAAGATACCATGGGCATGGGGAGAGGGACACGACCACGATAAACCCAGACTGCGGCTCAACCACACCAGGGGCTCTCAAGTGTGTCGTTCTTTTTTCTTTTCTTTTTACCTTTTATTTTTTACCCACAAGACTCCGTTTGTCAGAGGCGCTGTCCGGCAGCAGATCGGCCGAACTCACGATGCAACAGCCAGGGAAGGATAAAGGCTACAATGAATATACAGGTGGTCTCCGTTACGAGCATTTTTATACACCAATCTGCAGCCTACCCCTGGAGGGGGACATGTTTAACAGTCCCATACCTTGCTTATCGCACTATTTGTATCGTTCTGCATTCGTAGCAGCACTTATTGAATAAAACAATGCAGCACCTTTTTGCTTATAATTGCATTTCCTTTTCATACATATGTTCATTCACGGCATATTGCATCCGTACACTTTGGTACGGCTAATATACACCAGGGGCTTATGTTCCTCGCATCATGGTGTGATGAGTCCGAACACTTTCACAAGTGCGGCACCCCGAACTTATAGCATTATATGCATCGGCTCCGAATCATGTCTTGGGTCAATAGTTGGGTTTGCCCGGCTCCCATGTTTTGGTACCTTACGTTCCGTTATATCGGCTAAGGTAGCACTGGGAGAACCACTGCGATTGCACCCCAGTTGAGCTGGGTTAACGCCTCAGTGGAGAAAGCTAAAACTGACCATCATGATGAGGCGAGAGCTGGTCGCTGTTCGAGAGGTTTTTTGCGAGTCCTTAAAGACTTATGCTGCTTAGAGAGAGGAGCCGGATACTGTCTGGCCAAGGCGTGGATAGCGCCCCAAATTCGGCCTTCTGAAGACTAGGGGCTTCGCCGAAATTTAAAATTATAGAATTCTATGGCTAAGTGAGAGTGTTCAAGCATTATAAGTCCGGTTGCCTTGTTCGCTGTGTTGAGCGCCTCCCTAGATGGACCAAAAAATGGGAACAAGAGCGCTCGAGTTTATCCCGAATACCCCAGCACTCGTGGCATGGGGGATGAAGCCGACGACTTGCCATCTCTCAGATTTGATAAACAGCCGCACAGAAGGTAATATTTTAAATTAACAAGCGTTGCTTAGCGCATATGAACCAAGTTTTTAGCGCACAGGATAACAAAATGCGAGTCTACTCAAATATTACATCTTTGGAGCACTCACCCGCAATAGTGCGGGCACCCTTCAACACACTCTTATAATACATCTCGGGCGTGCGATGCTCCTTGCCCTCTGGTGGCGGGTCCGTCATGAGCTTCTGGGCATCCATCTTGCCCCAGTGCACCTTTGCGCGGGCAAGGGCCCGGCGGGCACCCTCAATACAAGCGGAATGCTTGATGACTTCAACCCACGGGCACGCATCCACCAGCCGCCGCACTAGGCCGAAGTAGCTCCCAAGCATGGCCTCCTTAGGCCACAGCCGAACTATGAGGCCCTTCATGGCCTGTTCGGCCGCCTTGTGGAGCTCGACCAGCTGCTTCAGCTGGTCGCTAAGGGGCACCGGATGTCCGGCCTCAGCATACTGAGACCAGAAGACCTTCTCCATCGAGATCCCCTCCTCGGCCCGGTAAAATGCGGCAGCATCGGACACGCTGCGAGGAAGATCTGAGAACGCTCCTGGAGAGCTCCGAATTCGGGTAAGCAACAGGTAATTAACACTCACATGCTTACTTTGCATGAAAAATGCCTTACCCGCTGCTATTTTCTTCACCGCCTCAATCTCCTGGAGGGCCTTGTAGGCTTCGGCCTTAGCGGCTTTGGCACTCTCAAGAGCCGTTGCAAGCTCAGACTCTCGAGTCTTCGAGTCACGCTCCACGCTCTCATGTTTTTTCACGAGATCCTGGAGCTCTTGCTGTACCTCCGCCACCCGCGCCTCCTGCTTCTCTCGCTCGGTGCGCTCCGCGGCCGCATTGCGTTCGGCCGCGGCCACCGCCTCCTTCAGGGTCGCCACCTCGTTAGTGGCCCTTGCAATACCCAAGTTATCCTTGTCCTTTTTCTTGCAACCAAATCCTTTTCTGTAAGGTACAATTTTCATAAGGTATTACTCACCTTCTTTTTCCTTGAGCTGCTTCTTGGCATGGCCGAGCTCGTTCTCGGACCGCTCGAGGTTTTCCTTCAAAGTATTGACCTCCGCAGTTAGTGCGGCGGAGGTCAGCAGCACAGCCTGCAATCCCATATTGACATATTTTTATGACTCCTGCGTTTATCTTTCTAAAGATCCTCAGTCCGGCTTTTCTTTCCGAACACCGAACCGAGCATCAGGGGCTACTGTCTATGCGGTACCATTTTACATATATTGAAATTCTTACCTCAAAGCCTGTTAGAAGGCTGCTACAGGCTTCGGTCAGCCCGCTCTTGGCGAGCTGAACCTTCTGAATCACCGCACTCATAACAGTGCGGTGTTCCTCTTCGATGGAGGCGCCGTTGAGCGCCTCCAGCAAATTATCCGGCACCTCCGGTTGGACGGAGGCAGCCGGCGTCGCGGTCTTGCCCTTCTTACGAAGGGGTCGCCCGCCGGACTCCGGAGCCACTGTGGCCTCCGGGGCTGAGTCCGGTGCAAAGTCCGGGAGGTTGTCCTGTGACACCTCGGGGCCTCCTCCTCCTGGTAGGTCCCTTCCTGGGACCCCACCTCGGCATCGTCCGTGGCACGAGGGGTGGAGGCAGTCGGAAGGGAATCCGTATCCGGCGCACCCAAGGACCCGCTCGACGAAACGGGAAGATCATCCTTGGGTGGACTGCAGGGTTGTATGCGGCATTAGAAAGACATTATGTGGCGAAAAGAAAAAACCTTGAAGTTATTCGGGAGTCTGGATACTTACGATCTCGCCAGGGGCTTGGCCCTTGGAGGCCAGTCCTCGTCGTCGTCACTGGCGTTGGCGGAGCGGTCCGGGGGAAGAGTTTTTCCCTTCTTGGACCCTTTGGCCTCCCTTGTTGGGGAGGCCTTCCTTTTCTTCCCTCCCCCCGCTAGGGGAGAGGCTTTCTTCTCCTCCTCGCCTTGGTGGGAGGAGTTGGCCTCGGATTCATCATCCGATAGCACCTGAAAACGGGAACTCTTCCGAGTCCCCGTGGCCTTCTTCTTGGCCTTCTTCTCCGGCACCACGTGAGGTGCCGGAGCCAGCAGCCCCGTTAGACGGGCGTCCGCTGGGTCCTCTGGCAATGGGGCCGGACAGATAGTCCGTTCGGCCTTCGCTAGCCAGTCCTGTCAAAGGTAAAGGGAGTTTAGATCCCGCATAGAGTCAAACTATGGAAAACAAGTGGCAAAACCACTTACCTCGTCAGCCGGACGCTGCGAGCGGAATCCGCGATCTTCGGTAGCGGATGCGGGAGCTTCGGCGCCCTTGAACAGCACCTTCCAGACATCTTCGTACATAGTGTCGAAGAGCCCGCTCAGGGTCTGGTGTTGCGCCGGATCGAACTCCCACATGTTGAAACCCCGTCGTTGGCACGGGAGAATCTGGCGGATGAGCATGACTTGGACTACGTTGACAAGCTTGAGCTTCTTGTCCACCAGCTTCTGGATACAGGCTTGGAGTCCGGTCAGCTCCTCCGAATTCCCCCAGATCAGGCCACTCTCTTTCCAGGAGGTGAGCCGTGTAGGGATGCCGGATCTGAATTCGGGGGCCACTGCCCAATCGGCGTCACGCGGCTCGGTGATGTAGAACCACCCCGATTGCCACCCCTTGATGGTTTCCATGAAAGTGCCTTCCAGCCACGTAACATGGGACATCCTGCCCACCATGGCGCCTCCGCACTCCGCTTGGCTGCCCTTCACAACCTTCGGCTTGACACTGAAGGTCTTGAGCCACAAGCCGAAGTGGGGCTGGATGCAGAGGAAGGCCTCGCACACAACGATATACGCCGAGATGTTGAGGATGAAATTCGGGGCCAGATCATGGAAATCCAGGCCGTAGTAGAACATGAGCCCCCGGACGAAGGGATGAAGTGGGAAGCCCAGTCCACGGAGGAAATGGGGAAGAAACACTACCCTCTCATGGGGCCTGGGGGTGGGGATGAGCTCTCCCTCGTCGGGGAGCCGGTGCGCGATGTCGCTGGACAAGTATCCGGCGTCGCGCAGCTTCTGGATCTGCCCCTCCGTGACTGAGGAGGCCATCCACTTGCCTCCCGCTCCGGACATAGTTGGAGAAGGTTGAGGTGAGAAGTGCGGACTTGGGCACTGGAGCTCGAGTTCGCGAAGATGGATAAGCCAAGGAGGAAGAAGGCGCAGGTAAAAGGGTTGGATCTTTATCCCCTTATATGGGCGGACAGAAACACACGTCCCCACCGGCCTAGTAAAACTCGCTTATCTCCCAAGCGTCACAATCAATGGCGTGGTTGGGTTACCCACGTCCGTATTGATGGGAATCCCGGAATAAGGGGAACACGATCTCTGCTTCGACAAGACGTGCCAAGGAAACCGCCTCGCTAAACATGCTGAGGTGGAACAATAAAAACAATTCGAGTAAAGGCTTGGAAGTGGTGTGACGTCACGCCACAGAATACGTCAGCAGATTGATCTTGTGTAATATTATTCTCTCTACGGTGGTATGTGGAATTTATTTTTGCAGAGTCGGACACTATCCTGGTGTTCACAATCTTCTATAAATTATTCGGAGGAGGAACCTGCCTTGCAATGCCGAAGACAATATGTGCGCCGGACTCATCGTCATTGAAGCCTGGTTCAGGGGCTACTGAGGGAGTTCCGGACTAGGGGGTGTCCGGATAGCCGAACTATCATCATCGGCCAGACTCCAAGACTATGAAGATACAAGATTGAAGACTTCGTCCCGTGTCCGGATGGGACTTTCCTTGGCGTGGAAGGCAAACTTGGCGATACGGATATGTAGATCTCCTACCTTTGTAACCGACTCTGTGTAACCCTAGCCCTCTCCGGTGTCTATATAAACCGGATGGCCTTAGTCCATAGGACGAACAACAATCATACCATAGGCTAGCTTCTAGGGTTTAGCCTCCTTGATCTCGTGGTATATCCACTCTTGTAACACGCATCAATATTAATCAAGCAGGACGTAGGGTTTTACCTCCATCAAGAGGGCCCGAACCTGGGTAAAAACATCGTGTCCCTTGTCTCCTATTACCATCCGCCTAGACGCATAGTTCGGGACCCCCTACCCGAGATCCGCCGGTTTTGACACCGACAGCTATCATCTCGGCGTTCTTTGATGGCGTTAGGGATGTCAAGATGAAGGAGGAGCTTGCCATTCATGAGGGCCTGTGCTCGGTCCTGGAGATGTTCAACATGGCAACCAGGTGCGTGAGGGCGGAGGAAGGTTGCCTCTCCCTCCTGGAGCCTCCGGAGGCCGATCCTGAAGACAAGAAGGCCAAGGCTAAGGACGTGAAACGCAAGGGCCCTGCCGTGCTCGTGGCCGAACCTAAGATGAAGCGTGGCTGTGACCATACCAAGTCCTCCAAGGGAAGCCGCCCATTCTGCGTCTTCCACAATGTCCTCAGCCACAACACCAACGACTGCCATGAGCTCAGGGCGATCCGCACGGGTGCTTCGGTCGGTGCCCTGAGCGCAACGACCGTGGCTACGGCCGCGGTGGAGGCCGCTGGGACAACCGCGTGTTGGACTGGCGCGATCAACTCGTGAGCACCGCTGGCAGGGTCAGCCTCGCGATGGCCCCTGGAGGGACCAGCCTCGTGAGGACCGCCCTCAGGGCAACACCAGCCTCCCTCCTCTGCCGCCACCACCAAGGAGGAACGACGACCACCACCAAGACGATGGGGCTGGGGGCTTCCAGGAGCCTCGTGCCATCGCCTGCATCCTGGGTGGTGCTCGGGGCCCCGCCTCTCATCGCATCTTCGAGCATTTGGCTTGTGAGGTGAACCCGGCCCTCCCCAAGCTCGAGGTGACGCGTCCCCTTAGGTGGTCCAAGTATGCCATCACCTTCGACTCTACGTATCAACTCAAGTGTGCAGCCACCGCAGGTGCACTCCCGATGCTCTGCTTGCCGACCATCGGCAACGTCCTCATCAACAAGGCACTCATCTACGGTGGCGCGGGGCTCAACACCCTCTCTGCTAAGACGTTCAAAAGAATCCAAGTGCCCTACGACCAACTCCTCCCCACCAAGCCCTTTTCAGGGGTGACTGACGGCTCCATCGCCCTCCTGGGGTAGATTCGCTTTCTTGTCACCTTCAGCAAGGGCGACAACTACCGCACCGAGCTCATCGACTTCGACGTTGCCCACATTCACCTCGCGTACAACGCCATCCTCGGGTATCCGGCCCTCGCCAAGTTCATGGCAGTGACTCACCACGGCTACAATGTCCTCAAGATGCCAGGGAGCGGCGGCATCATCACAGTCGCATGCTACGAGAAGGACGCGGTGTGCTCCCTCGAGCGCGCCTATCAGGCCACAGCAGCCGAGAACTCAGATGACGTGGGCGCCATCCATCCTCCTGAGGCCGTCCCCAAGAAAAAGAAGCAGCTCCTCCTCAGGGGCCCTCGGGAGGTTGGGGTTAAGGATGACCATGCCTCAAGCCCCGTGCCCACAGCTGAGGCGCCTCCCTCCTCGCATAGGAAGGCACGCCCAGCGCCCCTCTCAGGCTGGACTCAGGGGCTTCCTCTGGAGGGCCTCTGACCTGACTAGCGTCATGAGGGAGGCGTTCGGGCACAATATGGAGCCGTGTTTCAACGCGCGCTTCCGCGAGCAGAGCGTAGGGCGCAAGGCGCCAGGCGCTCAGGAGTTCATCACCAAGGCAATCGAGGAACTTCAGGAGGCACGAGCCATGCGCGGCGAGCACCACCCCGCATCGCTCAGTGCAGTCGCTGCCCTCGACATGGGTGGAGAGCTACGCATTGATGACCCACAAGTATAGGGGATCTATCGTAGTCCTTTCGATAAGTAAGAGTGTCGAACCCAATGAGGAGCAGAAGGAAATGATAAGCGGTTTTCAGCAAGGTATTCTCTGCAAGTACTGAAATAAGTGGTAACAGATACTTTAGTGATAGGATAAATTGTAACGAGAAACAAGTAACAAAAGTAAATAAAGTGCAGCAAGGTGGCCCAATCCTTTTTGTAGCAAAGGACAAGCCTGGACAAACTCTTATAATAGGAAAAACGCTCCCGAGGACACATGGGAATATCGTCAAGCTAGTTTTCATCACGCTCATATGATTCGCGTTCGGTACTTTGATAATTTGATATGAGGGTGGACCGGTGCTTGGGTACTGCCCTTACTTGGACAAGCATCCCACTTATGATTAACCTCTATTGCAAGCATCCGCAACTACAACAAAAGTATTAAGGTAAACCTAACCATAGCATGAAACATATGGATCCAAATCAGCCCCTTACGAAGCAACGCATAAACTAGGGTTTAAGCTTCTGTCACTCTAGCAACCCATCATCTACTTATTACTTCCCAATGCCTTCCTTTAGGCCCAAATAATGGTGAAGTGTTATGTAGTTGACATTCACATAACACCACTAGGGGTTAGACAACATACATCTTATCAAAATATCGAACGAATACCAAATTCACATGACTACTAATAGCAAGACTTCTCCCTTGTCCTCAGGAACAAACATAACTACTCACAAAGCATATTCATGTTCATAATCAGAGGGGTAATATTGTGCATAAAGGATTTGAACATATGATCTTCCACCAAATAAACCAACTAGCATCAACTACAAGGAGTAATCAACACTACTAGCAACCTACTAGCACCAATCCCGGACTTGGAGACAAGAATTGGATACAAGAGATGAACTAGGGTTTGGAGATGAGATGGTGCTGGTGAAGATGTTGATGGAGATTGCCCTCTCCCGGTGAGAGGAGCGTTGGTGATGACGATGGTGATGATTTCCCCCTCCCGGAGGGAAGTGTCCCCGGCAAAACAGCTCTGTCGGAGCCCTAGATTGGTTCCGCCAAGGTTCCGCCTCGTGGCGGCGGAGTCTCATCCCGAAAGGTTGCTTTCTATTTTTTTCTCATCGAAAGACTTCATATGGGAGAAGATGGGTGTCGGAGAGCCACTAGGGGGCCCACGAGGTAGGGGGCGCGCCCAGGGGGGCGCCCCCACCCTCGTGAGCAGGGTGTGGGCCCCCTGGCCTTCATCTTTGGCGATGATTTTTCTTTATTTATTCTAAGATATTCCGTGGAGTTTCAGGACTTTTGGAGTTGCACAGAATAGTCCTTCAATATTTGCTCCTTTTCCAGCCCAGAATTCCAGCTGCCGGGATTCTCCCTCTTCATGTAAACCTTGTAAAATAAGAGAGAATAGCCATAAGTATTGTGACATAACGTGAAATAACAACCCATAATGCAATAAATATTGACATAAAAGCATGATGCAAAATGGACGTATCAACTCCCCCAAGCTTAGACCTCGCTTGTCCTCAAGCAAAAAGCCGATAACAATAAATATGTCCTAATGTTTAGAGGTAGAGGCGTCGATAAAAATAAAATACGGACATGAAGGCATCATGATTGCTTCATAACCACAACATATATAAAAAATTGTCATATGATTACTTACATTCTAGTGATGATCTTTTCACAAAGCCAAAATATGAATCAGAAACTTTATTGGGCACCAACAATTATAATCTCAGGCATTGAAGCAACTGCAATTTATCATAACATCGGAAAGAGTCTATGTCAGAGCTAAAAAGCAGGTCCACATACTCAACTATCACTTAGTCCTTCATAATTGCTAGCACTCACGCGATACTTTGTGGTTACGGAGTTTTAATCGGACCCGGAGAAAGATAGGGGCTTATAGTTTTTGCCCCACAACCTTTTACCTGAAGGGTAATGTCAACAATAATAATTCACGCTCCCCCACATCCAATTAGATATATATATCATGTTCTTTCCAACATGCTGAGCTTGCCAAAGGATAAAATGAAAAAGGAAGGTGAAGATCACCGTGACTCTTGCATAAAGTAGAGCATAATAATAAAAGATAGGCCCTTCGCAGAGGGAAGCAGAGGTTGTCATGCGCGTTTAGGGTTTATGCATAAAATCTTAGTGCAAAAGAATGTCACTTTATATTTCCCCTTGCATGTGAACCTTTATTATGCAGTCCGTCGCTTTTATTGCGTCCACAACAAGTTCGTACAAAGCTTATTTCTCTGCACTAATAAGTCATGCATATTTAGAGAGCAATTTTTTATTGCTTGCAGCGATGACAACTTACTTGAAGGATCTTACTCAATCCATAGGTAGATATGGTGGACTCTCATGGCAAAATTGGTTTAAGGGTATTTGGAAGCACAAGTAGTATTTCTACTTAGTGCTGAGAATTGGCTAGCATGAGGGGGAAAGGCAAGCTCAACACGGTAGAGGAACCATGACAACATACTTTATCTCAGATGTAAGAAAACATAACTCATTGTGTTGTCTTCCTTGTCCAACATCAACTCTTTAGCATGTCATATTTTAATGAGTTCTCCCAGTCATAAAAGATGTCAATGATAATATATCTATATGTGATACCTCTCTTTCCTTATTACTTCCTATTAATTGCAACGATGACCAAAGCTATATTTGCCAACTCCCAACAACTTTAGATCATCATACTCTTTCTATGTGAAGTCATTACTTTCAATAAGATCAATATGAACTCTTGACTCTTTTTATTCTTTTTCTTCTAATCACCCAAGATCATGGCAAAATACTCAAGCCCTTGTCTCAACACTAATCTTTATTATATATCTCGCGGACTCGATTACAAAGAAGGAACACAAAGCAAAATTCGAAACTAGATCATGCCATGACTTTATTCTACTAAATCAAGATACTACTAATAAGATCGAACTAAGAAAAATGGTAAAGATAGGAGTTGTGATGGTGATACGATACCAGGGCACCTCCCCCAAGCTTGGCAGTTGCCAAGGGGAGTGCCCATACCCAGATGATTATTTCTCCTTCTTTGTTGTTGGCGTAATATTCTTGGCGATGATTCCCCTCAGAATATGGTTCTCCTCCTCGAGCTTATTGACTTGCTGCTTGAGGTCCATTATTTCCTTGCAAAGCTTTCCTGTAACTGCTAAAGCTCCTTGCACCCAAGGGTGTTGCATAGCTGCGGGAGAACCAGAGACACTCCTCCTCATATTTTCATAAGAAAGAAATTTAACATTGGAAGGGATAACCGAGTTTGGAAAGCGGAGCTTTGTAGCTCCCCCATCGTAAGCCCCACTCGAAGGCGAGAGGTGGCTTCCTGATCCTCCATGGCATCTACTCTCATCAGGTCAGCCTCCATCTCCTCCTCTGTTGCTGGCACGAAGTGGTCAGCATTGTTGTTTGCTCTTGGTTCCGGTGCCGGGTTGGATACCCGGCTCTCCCCGACTGACTCTTGAGAAGACATCTTGCTCTTATCTACAGCAGCAACAGCTCGAAACAAAAACAGAGGATAATTGCGTGATACGGGAGTCAAAACCTCCGGGAGTATATATAACAAATTTTTACCGACCAAAATACGTATCGTGCAAGGAAACGGAGTCCAGAGGGCACACGAGGTGCTCACGAGGTAGGGGGGCGCGCCCAGGGGGGTAGGGCGCGCCCTCCACCCTCGTGGAGGCCTCGTGTCCTCCCCAGACTGCTACTTATTTTTCTATTTTTCTAAATATTCCAAAACGGAGAAATATTGCCTTAAAAATTGTTTTGGAGTCGGTTTACTTACCGTACCACATACTATTCCTTTTCAGAGTCAGGAACGTTCTGGAAAGTGTCCTTTATGTATTCCTCCGGGGTTACGGTTTCAATAATATTAGTTTCAACATTTATAGGATTACCTGAAATATAGTGTTTGATCCTTTGACCGTTTACCACCTTCGGATTTGTGCCTGCGAAGTTGTTGATTTTATGGCACCAGAACGATAGACCTCCTCGATAACGTAAGGACCTTCCCATTTGGAGAGAAGTTTTCCTGCAAAAAATCTTAAACGAGAGTTGTATAGCAATACATAATCACCTACATTAAACTCACGCTTTTGTATCCTTTTGTCATGCCACCTTTTGACTTTTTCCTTAAACAACTTGGCATTTTCATAAGCTTGGGTTCTCCATTCATCAAGTGAGCTAATATCAAATAACCTCTTCTCATTGGCAAGTTTGAAATCATAGTTGAGCTCCTTAATAGCCCAATATGCCTTATGTTCTAGTTCGAGAGGTAAATGACATGCCTTTCCATAAACCATTTTATACGGAGACATACCCATAGGATTTTTATATGCAGTTCTATAGGCCCACAATGCATCATCAAGTTTTTTGGACCAATTCTTCCTAGACCTATTGACAGTCTTTTGCAAAATTAATTTGAGCTCTCTATTGCTCAATTCTACCTGACCACTAGACTGCGGGTGATATGGAGATGCAATCCTATGATTAACGTCGTATCTAGCAAGCATCTTACGGAAAGCACCATGAATAAAATGTGAACCACCATCAGTCATTAAGTATCTAGGGACTCCAAACCTCGAAAAAATAACTTCCTTAAGCATTTTAATAGAAGTGTTATGATCAGCACTGCTAGTTGGAATAGCTTCTACCCACTTAGTAACGTAATCAACAGCAACTAGAATATGAGTGTAACCATTAGAGGCAGGAAAAGGTCCCATGTAATCAAAGCCCCAAACATCAAATGGCTCAATAACAAGTGAATAATTCATAGGCATTTCTTGACGTCTACTAATATTGCCAATCCTTTGACATTCATCGCAAGATAAAACAAACTTACGGGCATCCTTGAAGAGAGTAGGCCAATAAAAATTGGATTGCAATACCTTATGTGCAGTTCTATCCCCAGCGTGGTGCCCTCCATAAGCTTCGGAGTGACACTTGTGTAGGATCTGTTCCTGTTCATGCTCAGGTACACAACGTCTAATAACACTGTCTACTCGTTCTTTATAAAGATGTGGGTCATGCCAAAAGTAGTGTCGCAAGTCATAGAAAAACGTTTTATTTTGTTGGTATGTGAAGCTAGGCGGTATAAATTTAGCAACAATATAATTAGCATAATCAGCATACCACAGAGTGCTACGAGAAGTACTTATGACATTTAATTGCTCATCAGGAAAACTATCATTAATAGGTAGTGGGTCATCAAGAACATTCTCTAGCCTAGACAAGTTGTCTACAATGGGGTTCTCAGCTCCCTTTCTATCAACAATATGTAAATCAAATTCTTGAAGCAAGAGAACCCTTCTAATGAGTCTAGGTTTTGCATCTTTCTTTTCCATAAGATATTTAATAGCAGCATGATCTGTATGGATAGTTACTCTAGAATCAACAATATAGGGTCTGAATTTATCACAAGCAAATACAACCGCTAAAAGTTCTTTTTCGGTAGTAGCATAATTTCTTTGAGCATTGTCTAAAGTCTTACTAGCATAATGGATAACATTCAATTTCTTATCAACTCTTTGCCCAAGAACAGCACCTACAGCATAATCACTAGCATCACACATAATTTCAAAGGGTAAGTTCCAATCAGGTGGCTGAACAACAGGTGCAGAGACTAATGCTTTCTTAAGTATTTCAAACACTTCTACACAATCATCATCAAAGACAAATGGTACATCTTTTTGTAATAAATTAGTCAGAGGCCGAGAGATTTTTGAGAAGTCCTTGATGAACCTCCTATAAAATCCGGCGTGACCAAGGAAACTTCTTATACCTTTAATGTCCTTGGGACATGGCATCTTTTCAATAGCATCAACCTTGGCTTTATCAACTTCAATACCTCTTTCAGAAACTTTGTGCCCCAAGACAATACCTTCATTAACCATAAAGTGGCACTTTTCCCAATTCAAGACAAGATTAGTTTCTTCACATCTCTGCAAAACTCGAGCGAGATTGCTCAAGCAATTTCAAAAGAGGAACCATAGACGGAAAAGTCATCCATGAAAACCTCACAAATTTTCTCACAAAAGTCAGAGAATATAGCCATCATGCATCTTTGAAAGGTAGCAGATGCATTACATAAACCAAAAGGCATACGTCTATAAGCAAAAGTACCAAAAGGGCATGTAAAAGTAGTCTTTGATTGATCTTTAGCTGACACGGGTATTTGAGAAAAACCAGAATAACCATCTAGAAAGCAATAATGTGTATGTTTGCATAATCTTTCTAACATTTGATCAATAAAAGGTAAGGGGTAATGATCTTTCTTAGTAGCCTTATTTAATTTGCAAAAATCAATTACCATCCTATAACCCGTGATAATTCTTTGCGGAATCAATTCATCTTTATCATTAGGGACAACAGTAATACCTCCCTTCTTAGGGACACAATGGACAGGACTTACCCACTGACTATCAGCAACAGGATAAATTATACCTGCCTCCAGAAGCTTGAGTATTTCTTTTCTTACCACTTCTTTCATTTTAGGATTCAAACGTCGTTGAGGATCACAAACTGGTTTGGCATTAGCTTCCAAGTTTATTTTATGTTGACATAGAGTGGGACTGATGCCCTTAAGATCATCCAGAGTATATCCAATAGCGGCACGATGTTTCTTCAGAGTCTTCAATAATCTTTCTTCTTCATGCTCTAAAAGGTTAGCGCTAATAATAACAGGATATATTTTCTTTTCATCAAGATAAGCATATTTAAGATTATCAGGCAACGGTTTAAGCTCAAACACGGGATCACCCTTGGGTGGAGGGGGATCCCCTAGGATTTCAACAGGCAAATTGTGTTGCAGAATAGGTTCCTGTTTAAAGAATACTTCATCTATTTCCCTTCTTTCATTCATGAACATATCATTTTCATGGTCTAGCAAATAGTGTTCTAGAGGATTACTAGGAGGTACAGCAATAGAAGCAAGACCAATAATTTCATCCTTACTAGGCAATTCTTCCTCACGATGTTGTTTACTAAATTTAGAGAAATTAAACTCATGGACCATATTGTCCAAGCCAACAGTAACAACATTCTTTTTGCAGTCTATCTTAGCATTAACAGTACGCAAGAAGGGTCTACCAAATATAATGGGACAAAAGCTATCTTGTGGAGAACCAAGAACAATAAAATCAGCGGAATATTTGGTTTTCCCACACAAGACTTCAACATCTCTAACAATTCCCATTGGAGATATGGTATCTCTATTGGCAAGTTTGATTGTAACATCAATATCTTCTAACTCAGCAGGTGCAATATCATGCATAATTTCTTTGTATAAGCCAATGGGTATAACACTAGCACTAGCACCCATATCACGCAAGCCATGATAACAATGATCTCCTATTTTAACAGAAATAATAGGCACGCCTACCACAGGTCTATGTTTATCTCTATCACAGGGTTTAGCAATTCTAGCAGTTTCACCAATGAATTGAATAACATGCCCATCAATATTATCAGACAAGAGATCTTTAACAATAGCAATATTGGGTTCTACTTTGACTTGCTCAGGAGGTGTATAAGTCCTAATATTGCTTTTACGAACAACAGTTGAAGCTTTAGCATGACCCTTCATTCTAACAGGGAAAGGGGGTTTCTCAACATAAGAAGTAGGAACAATATGATCATTGTAAGTGACAATCTTTTCTTCAACTTTAATAGGTGCAGCTACTTTTACTTCTATGGGAGGATGATATTTAAACCACTTCTCCTTGGGGAGATCAACATAAGTAGCAAAAGATTCACAGAAAGAAGCTACTATCTCAGAGTCAAGTCCATATTTAGTGCTAAACTTACGGGAAATATCGGTATCCATAAAATATTTAACACAATCAAACGTAGGTGTCATACCTGACTCCTTACCTTCATCAAGGTCCCAATCTTCAGATTTGCGTTTAATTTTATCCAATAAATTCCATCCAAATTCAATAGACTTCATCATAAAAGAGCCAGCACAAGAAGTATCGAGCATGGTGCGATTACTAGCAGAAAGCCGAGCATAAAAATTCTGGAGAATTGTCAATTTTGAGAGCTCATGATTGGGGCATGAATATAACATTGATTTAAGCCTCCCCCAAGCTTGAGCGATGCTTTCTCCTTCGCGAGGCCAAAAATTATATATATAATTGCGATCATGATGAACAAGATGCATAGAGTAATACTTTTGATGAAATTCCAGTTTCAATCTTTTATAGTTCCATGATCTCGTATCATCACATAGCCTGTACCATGTCAATGCATCTCCCTCCAAAGATAAAGGGAAAGCCTTCCTCTTAACGGCATCGTCGGGTATACCTGCAAGCTTAAATAGTCCACAAATATCATCCACAAAGCGTAGATGTTCGTCAGGATGCTTTGTTCCATCTCCTGTGAAAGTGTTAGCTAGCAGTTTTTCCATCATACCCGAAGGAATCGGAAAAGCAATTTCATTTTCAATAGATTCAGTAGGTTCAGTAGGTTGAGGAGCAACTCTTGGCTCAACTGGATGGGTGAAGATACCCCGAACAAGCCCCTCAAACAATTACTTTAAATGGTAACAAGTGACAGAAAATTTCAGCACACTAAATAAAATTTTCCTTACCAAATTCCACCTACCAAAGGCGCTTCACTCCCCGGCAACGGCGCCAGAAAAGAGTCTTGATGACCCACAAGTATAGGGGATCTATCGTAGTCCTTTTGATAAGTAAGAGTGTCGAACCCAACGAGGAGCAGAAGGAAATGATAAGCGGTTTTCAGCAAGGTATTCTCTGCAAGTACTGAAACAAGTGGTAACAGATAGTTTTGTGATAGGATAAATTGTAACGAGCAACAAGTAACAAAAGTAAATAAAGTGCAGCAAGGTGGCCCAATCCTTTTTGTAGCAAAGGACAAGCCTGGACAAACTCTTATAATAGGAAAAGCGCTCCCGAGGACACATGGGAATATCGTCAAGCTAGTTTTCATCACCCTCATATGATTCACGTTCGGTACTTTGATAATTTGATATGTGGGTGGACCGGTGCTTGGGTACTGCCCTTACTTGGACAAGCATCCGACTTATGATTAACCTCTATTGCAATCATCCGCAACTACAACAAAAGTATTAAGGTAAACCTAACCATAGCATGAAACATATGGATCCAAATCAGCCCCTTACGAAGCAATGCATAAACTAGGGTTTAAGCTTCTGTCACTCTAGCCACCCATCATCTACTTATTACTTCCCAATGCCTTCCTCTAGGCCCAAATAATGGTGAAGTGTTATGTAGTCGATGTTCACATAACACCACTAGAGGTTAGACAACATACATCTTATCAAAATATCGAACGAATACCAAATTCACATGACTACTAATAGGAAGACTTCTCCCTTGTCCTCAGGAACAAACGTAACTACTCACAAAGCATATTCATGTTCATAATCAGAGGGGTAATATTGTGCATAAAGGATCTGAACATATGATCTTCCACCAAATAAACCAACTAGCATCAACTACAAGGAATAATCAACACTACTAGCAACCTACTAGCACTAATCCCGGACTTGGAGACAAGAATTGGATACAAGAGATGAACTAGGGTTTGGAGATGAGATGGTGCTGGTGAAGATGTTGATGGAGATTGCCCTCTCCCGATGAGAGGAGCGTTGGTGATGATGATGGTGATGATTTCCCCCTCCCGGAGGGAAGTGTCCCCGGCAGAACAGCTCTGCCGGAACCCTAGATTGGTTCCGCCAAGGTTCCGCCTCGTGGCGGCGGAGTCTCATCTCGAAAGGTTGCTTTCTAATTTTTTCTCATCGAAAGACTTCATATGGGAGAAGATGGGCGTCGGAGAGCCACTAGGGGGCCCACGAGGTAGGGGGGTGTGCCCAGGGGGGACGCCCCCCACCCTCGTGAGCAGGGCGTGGGCCCCCTGGCCTTCATCTTTGGCGACGATTTTTCTTTATTTATTCTAAGATATTCCATGGAGTTTCAGGACTTTTGGAGTTGCGCAGAATAGTCCTTCGATATTTGCTCCTTTTCCAGCCCATAATTCCAACTGCCGGCATTCTCCCTCTTCATGTAAACCTTGTAAAATAAGAGAGAATGGCCATAAGTATTGTGACATAACGTGAAATAACAGCCCATAATGCAATAAATTTTGACATAAAAGCATGATGCAAAATGGATGTATCACGCATCTGCATCAACATCCCGGGTAGCAACAGGTCTGCTTCTTAGGAGCTCTTCTAGCCGTCCCGCATTGGTAGGAGTGGGGGATGCCCCCGCAGTCATCTTCGCATGCCGTTCGGCCTGCCGAACATGGCTGCCATGCACCAGAGCTACATGCAGGGCATCCTGGCGGCTCACGAAGCCAGGCGCCAGGCGATCCCATCGGAGGAGGCGCTGGACCCTCGCGAGCCTTCCGGACCTCCCGAGCCCCCCAATACTCAGGAGTCGGCCGGCTCGTGTGGAACGACCTCTTCAACACACATCTTCAGCTGCTCCAACACTTCTTCAACAACGGTGCCAGGTGACTTTTTGGTTTGTTCAATTGAGGGCACCCATCTGGCTGCATTATCCTCAAGCTGTTAGAGCCAGCCCCGCAGCCGCACCATTTCGATTCATGTACTCCGGACCAGCATGCATGCTTGCATTATCATGGCTATCAGCATTATCCCTGTTGTTTCGTTATCTATAGAATTGCCCCTCGTGGCCTCTACTCATTACTAAACCCGCCTCTTACTCGCCCCGCAACAGGGGCTACTGGCATGGCGCCTGTGCTCGGGTCCGTCCCTGCAACACTGACAAACCTAAGAGACTGAGCTCTGGCTCACGGCCGGCCCTGCGCACCTCACCTCACCAAGTCTTTAGTGCCTTCGTCTTCTTGCGGAAAGATCATCGGCGGGATAGCAAGCGCGACTGCACCCTGTGTTTTCCTTTTTCGACTAACTCGCAGGAACCGCCCGAGCGTGGACTGCTAGCGGCTTTGTCGTCCCCTAAGACGCATCATCTCCTGGGCTCCCCCTTAGAGCCAGCCGCTATTTTCTCGTGCATGTCGCTTGCACGTTAAAGGGGGGTCCCCTGAGCACCACACCTCAGGGGCTCCTACTGGCTCTCGGGCCCTCACCCCTGGCCTTGACCATGGCATCGCGACCTGGCATACCAGCGGCGGCTGAGCCTCACCCGCGGGTCGGGGCCGGAGGATGTAGAGCACCCAGACGAGCTAGAAGGATGCGGACAACGCGCGCCCTGCCTAGGGGCATTGTCGGGAGAAGGGCACAACCTAAACGTCACGTAGGAGCACGTCCTCGCGGCTAAAGAACCATCATGGGCTCATCAAGATAAGTTACCCTGCACTCGCCCGATGGCATGAACCTTACAATCAGCTCTCTGTTCCTAGCGATCTCGCTTGGGCAAGGACGTCCCCTTTCAGTCTTTTTGGAGCCTCTTGCGCGCCAAAGGGGACCCCTTGAGCATCGCGCCTCAAGGGCTCTTACTGGACCTCGGGCCGCTCACCTCCTGGCCTTGACCACGGCATCACGACCTGGCATACCAATGATGGCTGAAGCTTGCCTGGGGACAGGGACATGTCGGCGTAGAGCACTAAGCTAATGCGAGAATGAAAGGGGCAACCATGCCACAACAAGAAGCGTAAACGTGACATCGACTGGAGATAATTGTTGGAAATATGCCCTAGAGGCAATGATAAAAGTGTTATTATTATATTTCCTTGTTCATGATAATTGTCTTTTATTCATGCTATAACTGTATTATCCGGAAATCGTAATACACGTGTGAATACATAGACCACAATATGTCCCTAGTGAGCCTCTAGTTGACTAGCTCGTTTTGATCAACAGATAGTCATGGTTTCCTGGCTATGGACATTGGATGTCGTTGATAACGGGATCACATCATTAGGAGAATGATGTGATGGACAAGACCCAATCCTAAGACTAGCACAAAGATCGTGTAGTTCGTTTGCTAGAGCTTTGCCAATGTCAAGTATCTCTTCCTTTGACCATGAGATCGTGTAACTCCTGGATACCGTAGGAGTGCTTTGGGTGTATCAAACGTCACAACGTAACTGGGTGACTATAAAGGTGCACTACAGGTATCTCCGAAAGTATCTATTGTTTTATGCGGATCGAGACTGGGATTTGTCACTCCGTGAAAACGGAGAGGTATCTCTGGGCCCACTCGGTAGGACATCATCATTTGCGCAAATGTGACCAAGGAGTTGATCACGGGATGATGTGTTACGGAACGAGTAAAGAGACTTGCCGGTAACGAGATTTAACAAGGTATCGGTATACCGACGATCGAATCTCGGGCAAGTAAAATACCGCTAGACAAAGGGAATTGTATACGGGATCGATTGAGTCCTTGACATCATGGTTCATCCGATGAGATCATCGTGGAACATGTGGGAGCCATCATGGGTATCCAGATCCCGCTGTTGGTTATTGACCGGAGAACGTCTCGGTCATGTCTGCATGTCTCCCGAACCCGTAGGGTCTACACACTTAAGGTTCGATGACGCTAGGGTTATAAAGGAAGCTTGTATGTGGTTACCGAATGTTGTTCGGAGTCCCGGATGAGATCCCGGACGTCACGAGGAGTTCCGGAATGGTCCGGAGGTAAAGATTTATATATAGGAAGTCGTGTTTCGGCCATCGGGACAAGTTTCGGGGTCATCGGTATTGTACCGGGACCACCGAAAGGGTCCCGGGGGCCCACCGGGTGGGGCCACCTGCCCCGGGGGGCCACATGGGCTGTAGGGGGTGCGCCTTGGCCTACATGGGCCAAGGGCACCAGCCCCAAGAGGCCCATGCGCAAGGAAACTTGGAGAGGGAAGAGTCCTAAAGGGGGAAGGCACCTCCGAGGTGCCTTGGGGAGGATGGACTCCTCCCCACCCTTAGCCGCACCCTTCCTTGGAGGAAGGGGCAAGGCTGCGCCCTCCCCCTCTCCCTTGGCCCTATATATAGTGGGGAAAAGGAGGAGCAATCATACCTAAGGCCTTTGGTTGCCTCCCTCTCCCTCCCGTGACACATCTCCTCTCCCGTAGGTGCTCGGCGAAGCCCTGCAGGATTGCCACGCTCCTCCATCACCACCACGCCGTTGTGCTGCTGTTGGATGGAGTCTTCCTCAACCTCTCCCTCTCTCCTTGCTGGATCAAGGCGTGGGAGACGTCACCGGGCTGTACGTGTGTTGAACGCGGAGGTGCCGTCCGTTCGGCACTTGATCATCGGTGATCTGAATCACGACGAGTACGACTCCATCAACCCCGTTCACTTGAACGCTTCCGCTTAGCGAATCTACAAGGGTATGTAGATGCACCCCCCTTCTACTCGTTGCTGGTCTCTCCATAGATAGATCTTGGTGATTCGTAGGAAAATTTTTGAATTTCTGCTACGTTCCCCAACAGTGGCATCATGAGCTAGGTCTATTGCGTAGATTCTTTGCACGAGTAGAACACAAAGTAGTTGTGGGCGTCGATATTGTTCAATATGCTTGCCGTTACTAGTCTTATCTTGATTCGGCGGCATCGTGGGATGAAGCGGCCCGGACCAACCTTACACGTACGCTTACGTGAGACCGGTTCCACCGACAAACATGCACTAGTTGCATAAGGTGGCTGGCGGGTGTCTGTCTCTCCCACTTTAGTCGGATCGGATTCGATGAAAAGGGTCCTTATGAAGGGTAAATAGCAATTGGCATATCACGTTGTGGTTCATGCGTAGGTAAGAAACGTTCTTGCTAGAAACCCATAGCAGCCACGTAAAACATGCAAACAACAATTAGAGGACGTCTAACTTGTTTTTGCAGGGTATGCTATGTGATGTGATATGGCCAAAGGATGTGATGAATGATATATGTGATGTATGAGAT
The DNA here is from genome assembly GCF_018294505.1 of Triticum aestivum. Classification (NCBI taxonomy): domain Eukaryota; kingdom Viridiplantae; phylum Streptophyta; class Magnoliopsida; order Poales; family Poaceae; genus Triticum; species Triticum aestivum. Next base: position 384,825,522 of record NC_057813.1, read on the forward strand.
TGATCATGTTCTTGTAATAGGAATCACGACTTGCATGTCGATGAGTATGACAACCGGCAGGAGCCATAGGAGTTGTCTTTATTTATTTGTGACCTGCGTGTCAACTTAAACATCATGTAATTACTTTACTTTATTGCTAACCGTTAGCCATAGTAGTAGAAGTAATAGTTGGCGAGGCAACTTCATGAAGACACGATGATGGAGATCATGATGATGGAGATCATGGTGTCATGCCGGTGACGATGATGATCATGGAGCCCCGAAGATGGAGATCAAAAGGAGCAAAGTGATGATGGCCATATCATGTCACTATTTGATTGCATGTGATGTTTATCATGTTTATGCATCTTGTTTACTTAGAACGACGGTAGTAAATAAGATGATCCCTCATTAAAATTTCAAGAAGTGTTCTCCCCTAACTGTGCACCGTTGCTACAGTTCGTCGTTTCGAAGCACCACGTGATGATCGGGTGTGATAGATTCTTACGTTCACATACAACGGGTGTAAGACAGTTTTACACAGCGAAAACACTTAGGGTTAACTTGACGAGCCTAGCATGTACAGACATGGCCTCGGAACACAGAGACCGAAAGGTCGAGCATGAGTCGTATAGTAGATACGATCAACATGAAGATGTTCACCGATGATGACTAGTCCGTCTCACGTGATGATCAGACACGGCCTAGTTTGACTCGGATCATGTAATCACTTAGATGACTAGAGGGATGTCTATCTGAGTGGGAGTTCATAAGATGAACTTAATTATCCTGAACATAGTCAAAAGACCTTTTGCAAATTATGTCGTAGTTCACGCTATAGTTCTACTGTTTAGATATGTTCCTAGAGAAAATATAGTTGAAAGTTGATAGTAGCGATTATGCGATCAGTAGAAAGCTTATGTCCTTAATGCACCGCTCAGTGTGCTGAACCCCAAACGTTGTCTGTGGTTGTTGCGAACATCTGACATACACGTTTTGATAACTACGTGATAGTTCAGTTAAACGGTTTAGAATTGAGGCACCAAAGACGTTTTCGAAACGTCACGGAACATATGAGATGTTTCGAGGGCTGAAATTGGGATTTCAGGCTCGTGCCCACGTCAAGAGGTATAAGACCTCCGACGGTTTTCTTAGCCTGCAAACTAAGGGAGAAAAGCTCAATCATTGAGCTTGTGCTCAGATTGTCTGAGTGCAACAATCACTTGAATCGAGTGGGAGTTGATCTTCCAGATGAGATAGTGATGTTTCCCCAAAGTCATTGCCACCAAGCTGCTAGAGCTTCGTGATGAACTATAACATATCAGGGATAGATATGATGATCCTTGAGGTATTCGCGATATTTGACACTGCGAAAGTAGAAATCAAGAAGGAGCATCAATTGTTGATGGTTGGTGGAACCACTAGTTTCAAGAAGGGCAAGGGCAAGAAGGGATACTTCATGAAACGGCAAATCAGCTGCTGCTCTAGTGAAGAAACCCGAGGTTGAACCCAAACCCGAGACTAAGTGCTTCTGTAATAAGGGGAACAACCACTAGAGCAAGATTACCCTAGATACTTGGTAGATGAGAAGGCTGGCAAGGTCGATAGAAGTATATTGGATATACATTATGTTAATGTGTACTTTACTAGTACTCCTAGTAGCACCAGGGTATTGGATACCGGTTCAGTTGCTAAGTGTTAGTAACTCGAAATAAAGGCTACGGAATAAACGGAGACTAGCTAAAGGTGAGCTGACGATATGTGTTGGAAGTTTTTCCAAGCTTGATATGATCAAGCATCGCACGCTCCCTCTACCAAAGAGATTGGTGTTAAACCTAAATAATTGTTATTTGGTGTTTGCGTTGAGCATAGACATGATTGGATTACGTCTATCGAAATACGGTTATTCATTTAAGGAGAATAATGGTTACTCTGTTTATTTGAATAATACCTTCAATGGTCTTACACCTAAAATGAATGGTTTATTGAATCTCGATCGTGGTGATACACATTTTCATGCCAAAAGATATAAGATAGTAATGATAGTACCACTTACTTGTGGCACTGCTGTGTAAGTCATATTGGTATAAAACGCATGAAGAAGCTCCATGTTGATGGATCTTTGGACTCACTCGTTTTTGAAAAGTTTGAGACATGCGAACCATATCTATTGGTATATATGCATGAAGAAACTCCATGCAAATGGATCGTTTGGACTCACTTGATTTTGAATCACTTGAGATATGCAAATCATACCACATGGGCAAGATGACTGAAAAGCCTCGGTTTCAGTAAGATGGAACAAGATAGCAACTTGTTGGAAGTAACACATTTTGATGTGTCCAAACCAATGAGTGCTGAGGCATGCAGTGAATATCATTATGATCTTACTTCACAGATGATTCGAGTAGATGTTGAGAATATTTACTTGATGAAACACAAGTCTGAATTATTGAATGGTTCAAGTAATTTCAGAGTGAAGTAGAAGATCATTGTGACAAGAGGATAAAATGTCTATGATATGATCATAGAGATGAATATCTGAGTTACGAGTTTTGGCACACAATTAAGACATTGTGGAAATTGTTTCGCAATTAATACCGCCTGGAACGCCATAATGTGATGGTGTGTCCGAACATCATAGTTGCACCCTATTGGATATGGTGCGTACCATGATGTCTCTTATCGAATTACCACTATCGTTCATGGGTTAGGCATTAGAGACAACCACATTCACTTTAAATAGGGCACCACGTAATTCCGATGAGATGACACCGTATGAATTATGGTTTAGAGAAACCTAAGTTGTCGTTTCTTAAAAGTTTGGGGCTGCGACGCTTATATGAAAAAGTTTCAGGTTGATAAGCTCGAACCCAAAGCGGATAAAATGCATCTTCATAGGAAACCCAAAACAGTTGGGTATACCTCCTAATTCAGATCCGAAAGCAATATGGATTGTTTCTAGAATCGGGTCCTTTCTCGAGGAAAAGTTTCTCTCGAAAGAATTGAGTGGGAGGATGGTGGAAACTTGATGAGGTTATTGAACCGTCTCTTCAACTAGTGTGTGGCAGGGCACAGGAAGATTGTTCCTGTGGCACCTACACCAATTGAAGTGGAAGCTTATGATATTGATCATGAAACTTCGGATCAAGTCACTACCAAACCTCGTGGGATGACAAGGATGCGTACTACTTCAGAGTGGTACGTAATCCTGTCTTGGAATTCATGTTGCTAGACAACAATGAACCTACGAGCTATGGAGAAGCGATGGTGGGCCCGAATTCCTACAAATGGTTAGAGGCCATAAAATCCGAGAACGGATCCATGGACTTTGGTGGACTTGCCCGATGATCGGCAAGCCATTAAGATAAATGGATCTTTAAGAAGAAGACGGACGTGGATGGTAATGTCACCGTCCATGAAGCTCGACTTGTGGCGAAAAGTTTTTCACAAGTTCAAGGAGTTGACTACGATGAGTTTTTCTCATCCGTAGCGATGCTTAAAGTCCGTCGGAATCATGTTAGCATTAGCTGCATTTATGAAATCTGGCAGATGGATGTCAAGACAAGTTTCCTTACTAGTTTTCGTAAGGAAAGGTTGTATGCAATACAATCAGAAAAGTTTTGTCGATCCTAAGGATGCTAAAAGGTATGCTAGCTCCAGCGATCCTTTTAAGGACTGGAGTGAGCATCTCGGAGTTGGAATGAATGCTTTGATGATGATCAAAGATTTTGGGTTTGTACAAAGTTTATGAGAAACTTGTAATTCCAAAGAAGTGAGTGGGAGCACTATAGAATTTCTGATGAGTATATGTTGATCAGAAATGATGTAGAATTTCTAGAAAGCATATAGGGTTATTTGAAAGGTGTTTTTCAATAGAAAACCTGGATTAAGCTACTTGAACATTGAGCATCGAGATCTATAAGGATAGATCAAAATGCTTAATAATACTTTCAAATGAGCACATACCTTGACATGATCTTGAAGGTGTTCAAGATGGACCAGTCAAAGAAGGAGTTCTTGCCTGAGTTGTAAGGTACGAAGTTAAGACTTAAAGCTCAACCACGGCAGAATAGAGAGAAAGGACGAAGGTCGTCCCCTATGCTTAAGACGTAGGCTCTTCAGTATGCTATGCTGTGTACCGCACCGAAAGTGTGCCTTGCCATGAGTCAGTCAAGGGGTACAAGAGTGATCCATCAATGGATCACAGGACAGCGGTCAAAGTTATCCTTAGTAACTAGTGGACTAAGGAATTTTCTCGATTATGGAGGTGGTAAAAGAGTTCGTCGTAAAGGTTACGACGATGCAAGCTTAACACCTATCCGGATAGCTCTAAGTAGAGATACCGGATACGTACAATGGGGCAACAATTTAGAATAGTTGCAAGTAGAACAGTTGTTTGGAATAGCTCCAAATAGAACGTGGTAGCTGCATCTAGGAGATGACATAGAGATTTGTAAAGCACACACGGATCTGAAAGGTTTAGACCCGTTGACTATAACCTCTCTCACAAGCATAACATGATCAAACCCAGAACTCATCGAGTGTTAATCACATGGTAAATGTGAACTAGATTATTGACTCTAGTAAACTCTTTGGGTATTAGTCACATGGCGATGTGACCTGTGAGTGTTAATCACATGGCGATGTGAACTAGATTATTGACTCTAGTGCAAGTGGGAGACTGTTGGAAATATGCCCTAGAGGCAATGATAAAAGTGTTATTATTATATTTCCTTGTTCATGATAATTGTCTTTTATTCATGCTATAACTGTATTATCCGGAAATCGTAATACACGTGTGAATACATAGACCACAATATGTCCCTAGTGAGCCTCTAGTTGACTAGCTCGTTTTGATCAACAGATAGTCATGGTTTCCTGGCTATGGACATTGGATGTCGTTGATAACGGGATCACATCATTAGGAGAATGATGTGATGGACAAGACCCAATCCTAAGACTAGCACAAAGATCGTGTAGTTCGTTTGCTAGAGCTTTGCCAATGTCAAGTATCTCTTCCTTTGACCATGAGATCGTGTAACTCCTGGATACCGTAGGAGTGCTTTGGGTGTATCAAACGTCACAACGTAACTGGGTGACTATAAAGGTGCACTACAGGTATCTCCGAAAGTATCTATTGTTTTATGCGGATCGAGACTGGGATTTGTCACTCCGTGAAAACAGAGAGGTATCTCTGGGCCCACTCGGTAGGACATCATCATTTGCGCAAATGTGACCAAGGAGTTGATCACGGGATGATGTGTTACGGAACGAGTAAAGAGACTTGCCGGTAACGAGATTTAACAAGGTATCGGTATACCGACGATCGAATCTCGGGCAAGTAAAATACCGCTAGACAAAGGGAATTGTATACGGGATCGATTGAGTCCTTGACATCGTGGTTCATCCGATGAGATCATCGTGGAACATGTGGGAGCCATCATGGGTATCCAGATCCCGCTGTTGGTTATTGACCGGAGAACGTCTCGGTCATGTCTGCATGTCTCCCGAACCCGTAGGATCTACACACTTAAGGTTCGATGACGCTAGGGTTATAAAGGAAGCTTGTATGTGGTTACCGAATGTTGTTCGGAGTCCCGGATGAGATCCCGGACGTCACGAGGAGTTCCGGAATGGTCCGGAGGTAAAGATTTATATATAGGAAGTCGTGTTTCGGCCATCGGGACAAGTTTCGGGGTCATCGGTATTGTACCGGGACCACCGGAAGGGTCCCGGGGGCCCACCGGGTGGGGCCACCTGCCCCGGGGGGCCACATGGGCTGTAGGGGGTGCGCCTTGGCCTACATGGGCCAAGGGCACCAGCCCCAAGAGGCCCATGCGCAAGGAAACTTGGAGAGGGAAGAGTCCTAAAGGGGGAAGGCACCTCCGAGGTGCCTTGGGGAGGATGGACTCCTCCCCACCCTTAGCCGCACCCTTCCTTGGAGGAAGGGGCAAGGCTGCGCCCTCCCCCTCTCCCTTGGCCCTATATATAGTGGGGAAAAGGAGGAGCAATCATACCTAAGGCCTTTGGTTGCCTCCCTCTCCCTCCCGTGACACATCTCCTCTCCCGTAGGTGCTCGGCGAAGCCCTGCAGGATTGCTACGCTCCTCCATCACCACCACGCTGTTGTGCTGCTGTTGGATGGAGTCTTCCTCAACCTCTCCCTCTCTCCTTGCTGGATCAAGGCGTGGGAGACGTCACCGGGCTGTACGTGTGTTGAACGCGGAGGTGCCGTCCGTTCGGCACTTGATCATCGGTGATCCGAATCACGACGAGTACGACTCCATCAACCCCGTTCACTTGAACGCTTCCGCTTAGCGATCTACAAGGGTATGTAGATGCACTCCCCTTCTACTCGTTGCTGGTCTCTCCATAGATAGATCTTGGTGATTCGTAGGAAAAATTTTGAATTTCTGCTACGTTCCCCAACAATAATAACATTAAGACAAAAGCATCACAGTTTTTACATGCCCCCATGGGGCTCGTCATGGTTTTGTGAAGAGACGAAGCAAAAGGAAGAACCCACTAAAGAGCCATGGCCTTGGCGACATCACTGACGATGCTGGGATGACGCTGCTACTGCGGTCTGGGAACGGTGGCTTGATGGCTCGTAGCTACCATCGTCGCTCGAGTCTGATGAGGCGCTGTTGCTGGCGGAGGAGTCACAGACAAGGCCAAGGGCAAGTTCACCGCCCGTGGCATCGCTGCCTTGGCCGCCTCCCCGGGGGCAGCACTCCAGGCACCGGCCCACCTCGCCAAAGACCTTGAAGGAGCGCGTCGAAGCTCCGTCATATTCGAAGTTGATGGCATGGCCTCCTTCTGGGCGGCAGGCGCGGGCGATCGCGCCCCACCCCCAGGTCACGAAGACATCGCTGGAGTCGACGACCTCAATTTTCGCTTCAGAAGCTTGGCTGCAGCATCCGGTATGTTGCACCCACAACTCAATGGGTCCCCTTGGTAGTTTCTCACTCGCGAGGGACCGCAGGAGCCAGATCCATGTGCATGGCGGCATTGCCGCCCACACCACAAACTCGCGGCCGAGCCTTTGGCGTGGGTCCCTAAGTGAGGTGGTCGTATGGCTACCGCTTGTCCTCCTCCGCGGCCCCGCTCCTCGCGGCTTCCGCCGCCACTTCCATGAACGGGGCTCTATGCACGAGCATACAAGGGGACCGGGAAGCCCGGAGGAGCCCATTCATGCCAAGGTCACGTCGCCATGGGCTCCACGACGACGCCACGGGAGCAATCGGGCCTCTTCTTTGGCAGAAGCAGCTCAGGTTCCACCTGAGGGGGTTTTCCCTTCTCCGCAGCGGAGAACCTTCTCACTTGAGCCATGGACGCTTTGGCAAGACGATGGAGCAAAGAGGAAGAAGGAGGAGCAGGCAGTGAGAAGACGAAGAGGAGCTGGGGGCTCCGCCTCCTCTCCCATTTATAGTCACAGGGATGCCAACCTCAGGCCTCCCATGATTCTGAATAATGATGGTTTTTCTGCATGCAACAGGCAGTCGTCTATTTGGGCAGTTGGAGGCAGCGTGGGGAAGTGGAGACGCCCACGTCCCATCAAGCGCCACACGCCGACCCGGTCCGCAGGCGATTGGGGCCCGTGACACTTTGCCCTTGCCCTTTGGCTTCGCCTCGAAGCCAAGTCGGAGCACGCCTTGGGCCCGGGGGCTACTGTCGGCATTCTCGGAACCAGGGTACCCAGACTTGCCTGCCTACGGCCCACGACGTGGGTCCACCGACGGCTTGGTATGGCACATCTTTAGCACGAGCAAGACAAGACCCTCGCGAGGGGCCAAGCCTCACGAGGCAGACAACGCCAAGACCTCTGGAGAGAGCGGCTTCCCCAGGCTGGCTCCCGAGGAGCGGAGATTCCTATGCAAGTTCCCACCTCATGAGGTTGAGGTGACACAAGCCATGACGACCAAGGCGAGGCGGGCGCCAGCGGGCACAGAGCAGCAGGTTTCCTCTTTGGTGCTAGGGAGGCAAGCACAGGCGCGGGGTGCCGATGAATCACCCAAAGGTTTCCTTTCCCGTGCAACAAGACCAAGACCGCCAGGATAGTAGGGTGGATGTCATCACCGAGCCTACCGCGGCGTCACAACCAGAAGCTTTGCAGGCGAAGAACACATTTCGTCAGGATAGGATGTACTTCTTGTCCCCCTTCAAAATTGGCCACTGTGGGATCCCTTCCTGCCTTCGTTCGGAGGAAGAGGACCAAGGCCACTACAAATATAGCTTAGCCACCACCGTAGAGAGGGATCCAAATCCTCACTAGATCACACCCACACAAGAACAGACCTCCTGAGGTTGTTCTTCCTCTGTACTAGTTCATCCTCAACCCCTCGCGAGGCTAATCCACCCCAAAGCAGGAGTAGGGTCTTACACCGCAAGGTGGCCCGAACCTAGGTAAACTGATGTGTCCCTTTTCCTTCTTGTTCATCAAGCTAGGCCATGGGAGTGGTGACTGGTTGGTTAGGGAGGTTGAGTTCTTCGCACACGCCGCAGAGTTCGAACCTCTCTTGGGTCCGCAGAGCCCTGAATCCGACAACGTCACCGAGCTGAACGTTTGCTGAACGCGGAGGTGTCATACGTTGGGTACTCGATCGGTTGGATCGCGAAGAAGTTCGACTACATCAACTGCGTTACTAAACGCTTCCACTTACAGTCTACGAGGATACATAGACACACTCTCCCCTCTCGTAGCTATGCATCTCCATGGATAGATCTTGTGTGTGCGTATATTTTGTTTTGTTTTCCATGCAACGTTTCCCAACAAAAGGGAACAACACTTGACAACCAAAGGTTCACTTGAATGTCATTTGTGTACTCGTAGGGATCAATATGGACGTCCACGGTTCCACTATCGGTCATTGAACGGGAGGGGTTTCGTTTATTTCTATGTTTTACCGAACCTACAGGGTCACAAACTTAAGGTAATCACGGTCTGCTGAGTGTTAGTAGGACAATAATAATGAGAATATATTTGTGAAATGGTTTCACTAATATTCAAAATAGTTTCGAGAGGATTGAAAAGTGTCCCGGAGTCAACGGAAGGGTTTCAGAGTTTATTGGGCAATACCAGGTACTTCCGATAAATAATATATAGGTGGAAAATATTTCAGGTGATGTTAAATTAATAATAAAGGCTCTAGTAATTGTTAGGAGGCTTTTATATTTAATTTAATATTAGCGGGTCTTAAAAGGCCAAGCGGTGGAAGTGGAATTGGGCCACAAGGGGCCAATGGGGTGGCGCCCCCTCTTCCGTGGAAAGGAGAACATTTTGTAGCAAATTTATCTATCACTATGAGCAAAAAATTGGTTCTATCATGTTTATGTTTCTTACAAAATCTATCATCCCTATAAGGCATGTCTTCACAAAGTGTCGGGGATATACCCCGCGGTGTAAACCGGCCGGAAGTTAACCCAGCCGAACTTGGCGGTTTATCTAAAAGACCCCGCTGACACTTGGCGAGTTACTGGCGACCCGTCCTGACCTGGCGGTTTACAAGCAACCCACCTGGTCATTATGACTCACTGGTGATCCGACGGGCGGGACAGACAGATGACAAGGCCCAAGGCCCAGAAGGCCGGTTCACGTTATGGTGGGCTGGTTTAAGAGGAAAGGCATGAGGAATATTTGTCTTACAAGGAGTAAGACCTGGACTTATATCCGATTTGTATTAGAGATAGACTAGTCCTAATCCTAATAGGACTCCACATGTAAACCGCCCCTTCAACATATATAAGGAGGGGCAGGGCTCCCCAAAGAGAGAGAGACAACAATCAATAATCTCTAGGTCTAGACACAACTAGAGGAGAGCCGGTTTACGGTGACTCCCTCCTGATGATAATGAGACCTAGCCTCAAACAGCATGTAGGGGTTTTACCGGATAATGTTTCTCGGGGGCCGAAGCTATCTAAATCCCTGTCTTGTATTGCGTCTCTCGATTCCGCTCAACCCCTCCCAAGCTACCACATAGATGCGTTGGCCTCGCGACTAAGTCCTGACACTAAGGATATCTGCCATGACAAATCCACGACAGTTGGCGCCCACCGTGGGGCCTGCGCACGGTGGTGTTGAGTTCTTGAAGGGATCTTTCATATGGATCGAGAAGCTCGTAGTTGATTAGATGAAGAAGAGGCTCGCAGGATAACCCGGCATGGGGTAACTTCGAGCAGAACCGGTAAGGTCCATCGGATCGCCGTGCTTATGTGTGTGCGCAGCCGCCGTTCTATGATCGGTCAAGTCACAGGTGTCGCCGAGACCGACTAGAGTTCGAGGCAATCGAAACCGTTTCGTTCACGTGCTGCCTAATTACGCAGGCGGGTCAAACTCTTGAAAATTACGGCTGTTCGGCGAAGTTGCTGGGACCCCTCACTTCAAGTTTTGGAGAAGATTCACCGGTGCACTGTGCAATGAATCTGAAAAGCCAACGGACATCTACTAGTACTCCTACAAAGTGCCAAGTGGGCACATGGACCAAAGTCAATGGATCTTCACCTCCTTCCGTGAAGACTAGTACTACTACTCCTCACCAGGATTAAATAGAAGAAGAAAAGCTTTGGAGTTGTTCAAAGATTGAAGATATGGCTGCTGTTTGTCTGGCACGGGCTCGGACACGTACAGAAAATGGAAAGCCAGGTACCTTGTTACAACGAAGAAGAAAAAAAAAGTGCCAAGTCAAACGATGACCCAGAGAAGGATTTTTTGGTGCTACTATGGCCTCACTTCGCTCACATGGTCGCCTCGGGTCTGACTTGCAAGTCACCCTGCCGTGCCAATCTCCTCCCCGCGGCCGGTTCCCACGTCGGCTGGCCAACTCACTGGCCCCGGCCTGCTCTGAGCTCGGATGCATGCATCGTCCTCGTTCCGCGCCCGGCCTCTAAGTTGCTGCCATGACCCGCCCGCGCCTTGCCGTTTTTGTCTCCACAGTCAAGTCACCTCGCGACCCAGTTGTGTCAAACGGTACTGAGCCGCCCTGATGGTCCTGGCCCGCCTCAAACTGTCTTCGCCGTGAGCCGCCTTCGCCGGTTTGTGAGTCGTCGGTCTCTGTTTTCATCTTGCCAGCGTGCAACTGCTGTCGTGACCTCACCCTGTCCGGCCTTCACCGACCAGCTGCCTTGCGTGTATCTATTTCAAGATCGCTGATGGAGAGCCGCCCGTCCCTATTGTTGCGCTCGCATCGCCACGGGTCTCTAAGCGACGCCTCGCTTTTGTTACAATTTTGAAACCGCCAGACCACTTTGAAAGCGGTCACCGTCGACCGAGCTGTCAAATCGCCAATCGCCGAGACCAAGATTTCAGATGCAACCATTCTTGCCCAAAGTCGAGTTGCCGCCACTGCAGTTTTTTTCTCCATGTATCAGGCAATTTCAAGTACCGAGGCAGCAAGGACGATATTGCTGTTGCTCCACAGCATCACGCAGGGTCACCCAATGCAGAAGCAATCTGCCACGCTATTGTTGCTGCTGCTTGGGAAGTACAACTTTAACTAATACTCACATGAAGCTACTGTGCTAGTTTGTCCTTTGTTTGTTACTACCAACATCGTGACTTGAGAAAGGGATTTCAACAACTTGAAAATCATTTGGATGACTCAAAAGTGGAACCGGCGACGTTGAGGCCACCTTGAGCCGCTGAGGGCCGCGCCAAAGCCACTGCCATGGCTCACCAGTTTCTGAAACGTGAGGTGATATCTTTCTTTTGTATTTCATCAACGTATTAATCCATGTGAGAACGACTACTCGGGTATGCAATATTGTTTATGCACGGCAATTATTTATGACAAAAAGTGACATTATACCGCGAAGACGGCGCCACGCCAACATCTTTTGGCACAGGTAGTCGTCTCTCGCGACCGCGCCGGATTACAACACCGTGGCCGTTTCTCGCGACGACACCGGTTCAGAACAAGGAGGATGACTCGCCCGTCTGCACCGGCTTACAAACGCTGCGGCTAATTTATCTGTCTGCTCCCGCGGCCGGTTCACCCGTGAACGACTTCAAATCCACCTAGCGATCATAAATTTCATGGCGGATTATTTCCGGCCTGGCACATCAGGTGATATTCATCTAAGATATATTTTATTGGCACATATTATTTTTTGTCAAAGAGCAGTTTATCTTTGCCTTGGTCTACGATATTGTTGATGCAGGACAGTTGTTCACTACATCAAAACGACGTGGTTAACTCGCCCGTCCGTGTCGGTTTACAACATCGTGGCCGGTTCATCTGCCCAAGCCACCTCTAATACTGTGGACGTCTCTACCGTCCATTTATTGCGGCCTGGTCTACATCAACATACCAGGCCGCACCTGTCTGCATGAGCAAGTCACAGCTTGGGTAGCCCGATTTTCTTTCAAAACGGAGGCAAATTATCATATACTATCAACCGCCGTCTACACTGGATGGCTCAATGGGCAGGCGCACAAGTCGCCGCCACTACAGTTTGGTTAACTTCAAATCGCTAGTTGGAAGGAATCATTGGCCGAGTTGTTGACACGGCTCATACGGGATCATTTATAACCCGCCGCAGTCATCACAACCTTCTGTGGATTTACATCGTGCTATCAACACCAATGATATACAAGTTATGTCGGTTTATATCATGGTCAAATATGAAGAGTTTCAAGCCAACTCCTCGAGTCACCTTGAGACTCGGGGGCTACAATGACATGACTCAGCAAATCTAGCTAGTTTCAGCAAATTTAAGAACCCCAGGACGATGGAGGGAAAGATAACCCGGTCTAGGAGGCTACTGTTATTTGAAGGCCGTCAGAAAATTTCCGGCTTAGAAAGTATATGACAGTTACAAAATCCCAGCTCAATGAAGAAGATCCGGGTCATCAGAAAGGATTCCGGTTTAAAATCCGGCTCAAGGGAAGTCAGTCTCATTGAAGCTTTCAAATATCTGATTTACAATCCAGTTCAAGGGAAATCTGTTCTGCCACAAAGCTCTGAAGCACCCAAATCCGGTTTAACAATGTCCGGTTCAAAAAGGAATTAACTTCTCGCAAGTTCGAGTTTAAAGACCGTCAGAAAATTTCCGGCTGAAAATGAAGATTCTGGTTTAAAATCCGGGTCAAGGGAAAGATGTCTCCCACAAAGCTTTGAAGCTCTCAATATCCGGTTCAAGATCCCGGTTCAAGAAGAATTTATCTCTTGCAAGAAAGTTAAAGGGTGCCAAAGAGGACTTGCTGCCATGATGCGCGGTCCAAACATGGATATCATGCCTTATTGGCCTAACATATTATTGATCACATGGGGGCTTCTGCTTCATAAAGCGGGGTCTCTGTTCTTTTTTACATCATGCGTGGTTACATGGAGTGGTTCTGTTTTAAAGCGGCCTCCGGTTTACCCCTTGAAATTTGCTTTTCAAAAAAGCTTTGTGATATCACTTGGGGCCTTGGTCGTGTCCGAACCAATGCGACACCTTTTGATAGGCGAAAGCCACCAAATCACTTGGGGACATGGTCAAGTTTGAACCAGTCACGCCTCTTGATCGGCCTAAGGCCACAGAATCACTTGGGGGCTTGGTCGAACCCGAACCATTGCCACGCGGATCGGCATAAATGCCACGGTTTCATTTGGGGACCTGGCTGACTTGAACCATTGTCACTCCTATTGGGGGCTTGGTCCTGTCCGACCGTGGTAACACCATCTGATCAGCTCAGTAAAGCATGTTTTTGCAAACGGTTTTTATTATTATTGCCTTTGCTTCCATATTTTTTCATAACTGTTATTTGATTTTTGTTGCGTTTTTTAAACCGACATTGTTAATCCGGTTCAAACTGTCAATTACAAATTGGCGGAACACGGTTAAATCCTAATCCGGAGACAATCTGCCTGGTTTGATTTTATGTTACCATCTTATTATGGAGTAAACCGGTGTTCATTAACCCGGCTTGACTTTCAATTACAAATTGTCAGTACATGATCAAATCATAATCCAGAGACTATCCGCACGGTCTAGTTTGACTACGAGTCGCCAGCATTATATATGGTTAATCCGGTGTTTATCACAACCCGGTATGGTTTATCATATACCGGCACAATATGGAAGGAGTTATCAGTACTCAAAATTTGGGTTATTACCTCTACTACAAAAAGTTGGTAAACCAACAATGTGATTCAATGTGACAGGTATGATATATTTCATATTTGATTATTCTTAAGTGCAGCCTTGGTTATAAACCTGGGGTATATGTTGGGCATTATGACCCGTCCGGCGGTAAACCGCCAGGACACTTTAAACTTGTTGTATGCAGAAACAGGTTGAATAAAGCATGATTATAAATTACCGGCGTTTATTAAACCGGCCTGGCTTTAAGACGATAAATCACCAGTCTATGATGAGAAATTGTCCGGTGTTTATTAAACCGGTCTGGCTTTGGACTATAAGTCGCCAATATATATTTGGATTGCGCCATTGGAATCATGCACTTATAAATCATTGGATTATATTGATCAAATCTTAAATAGCCAACATGGCTGGATTTCTATTATGATTATCAATAACCAGTGTTATGATTGAGGTTTTCAAAGTCGCTTCAGTGCAATGGCTATTATTCTATCAATGGATATGATTTATTCTGCAATGGAAGGAATAGTCCCGAGTCGCTGCAGGCTTACGACCCAGCACTTGGGGGCTACATTATTCAAATTGAGATTACATGCAAGTCTCATGTCGCTGCAAGCATGCACCATGACACTTGGGGGCTAATGCAAAGTCATTTTTTGCTCACCTTATTGAAGACCCGATTCATCACATTGTAATGAGCCGGCCCTTGGGGGCTACCAATTGCTCCTGTCAAACAATTCAAGGTATAAAGCTTTTTATTCATTATATTGAAGGGTCCACTGCTCAGTTGGTAAACCACAAGGCTCTTAACCTTGTGGACGTGAATTCAAGCCCCATGATGGGGTTACCTAATATAATATTATTCTCAATGAAGTATATATAAAGTCCCAGCTCAATATTATCTTACTGAGCCGGTCCTTGGGGGCTACACGTTACTGTTAAAGTCTACATGATCATATTTTTCAAAGTCCCTGCTCATTATTTACATAATGACCCGGCCCTTGGGGGCTACACTGGTTGAAGTTTTTTTTATGAGCATCAGGAAATTACAAGTCCCAGGTTGCTGCAAGCATGACAACCCGGTACTTGGGGGCTACATAATATGGAGTATTTAGTTTTTACTAAGTGACTGGGATGAACAACATGGATTTCTTCTTAAGTGGCAGTATTTATATTGAAGCAAGTCTTAAGTCATCACTTTGTTCTGCTCAAGACTTGGGGGCTATAGGTAATATATTATTATCGAAGAACTATTTTCATATTCTGTTTTGAGCAAACCGGATTGACCCGGTGTCACCAATCATTATGACCCTGTGTCTGCAACCTGGCGTCATCAATAATCATGAACCGGCGTTAGAAACAATCATGAACCGGCGTTGGCAATAATCATGACCTGGAATTATCAGTTTTTATAACTCGGCAGTTTTGGTAATGATAAACCGGCAAGTTCTACATTTTCAAACCGGCCGAATTTCAGATGAGTATTTCAAGACCAAAATTTCTTAAACCGATGCTTTGGAAGCCGACTCAAGTGGATTATTCTTCACAAATATTTTTCTATGATAAACCAACGTCAGCAATTTGAGTATGAAGCTGGTTTATTGACCTGGATTTTCTAGAAGAAGGAAATGACAAGGACTTCAGAATGATTAGATGTCGGTTTACAAGAATTCTTAACCTGGAGCATAGTCTATCAAATTTGTTCTTGTATTTATTTTACAGGATCAGTTTAACATGGATAAATCCAAATTAAACAGGGGGCTAATGTCGGGGATATACCCCGCGGCGTAAACCGGCCGGAAGTTAACCCGGCCGAACTTGGCGGTTTATCTAAAAGACCCCGCTGACACTTGGCGAGTTACTGGCGACCCGTCCTGACCTGGCGGTTTACAAGCAACCCACCTGGTCATTATGACTCACTGGTGATCCGACGGGCGAGACAGACAGATGACAAGGCCCAAGGCCCAGAAGGCCGGTTCACGTTATGGTGGGCCGGTTTAAGAGAAAAGGCATGAGGAATATTTGTCTTACAAGGAGTAAGACCTAGACTTATATCCGGTTTGTATTAGATAGACTAGTCCTAATCCTAATAGGACTCCACATGTAAACCGCCCCTTCAACATATATAAGGAGGGCCAGGGCTCCCCAAAGAGAGAGAGACAACAATCAATAATCTCTAGGTCTAGACACAACTAGAGGAGAGCCGGTTTACGGCGACTCCCTCGTGATGATAATGAGACCTAGCCTCAAACAGCATGTAGTGGTTTTACCGGATGATGTTTCCCGGGGCCCGAAGCTGTCTAAATCCCTGTCTTGTGTTGCGTCTCTCGATTCCGCTCAACCCCTCCCAAGCTACCACATAGATGCGTTGGCCTCGCGACTAAGTCCTGACACTAAGGATATCTGCCGTGACAAATCCACGACACAAAGTCTTTCCACTCCGCAAAAATTGACATGCTTATAAGAAACATTTTTGTCATGACTAGTGCAATCATCATTAGCATTTTGGTTATTCATAGAAATCATAGTAACAACATTGCAATCATGCTCATCATTCAAGGATTTTATGCCAAACATTTTATAGAATTGTTCTTCTAACAATTGAGCACAATTTTCCTTTCCATCATTTTCAAGAAAGACATGATAAAGATGAATAATATGAGGCAACCTCAATTCCATTTTTTTGTAGTTTTCTTTTATAAACCAAACTAGTGGTAGAACAAGAAACTAAAAGATTTAATTGCAAGATCTAAAGATATACCTTCAAGCACTCACCTCCCCGGCGACGGCGCCGGAAAAGAGCTTGATGTCTACTACACAACTTTATTCTTGTAGACTTGTGTTGAGCCTCCAAGCGCAGAGTTTTGTAGGACAGTAGCAATTTTCCCTGAAGTGGATGACCTAAGGTTTATCTATCCGTGGGAGGCATAGGATGAAGATGGTCTCTCTCAAACAACCTTGGAACCAAATAACAAAGAGTCTCTTGTGTCCCCAACACACCAAATGCAATGGTAAATTGTATAGGTGCACTAGTTCGACGAAGAGATGGTGATAAAAGTGTAGTAATGATAGTAGATATCGATTTTTGTAGTAGGAACAATAAAAAACAGCAAGGTAGCAAGTAACAAAAGTGAGCACAAACGGTATTGCAATGCTTGAAAATAAGGCCTAGGTTTTATACTTTCACTAGTGCAATCTCTCAACAATTCTAACATAACTAGATCATATGGCAATCCATGAACGTGCGATAAAGAATCACTCCAATGTTCTTATCTACCGGAGAACACAAGACTAAATTGTTTGTAGGGTACGAAACCACCGCAAAGTTATCCTTTTCGATCGATCTATCGAGCTATTCATATAAGTGTCACAAACAACCCAAGAGTTCATACTAAAATAACACCATATGATACACATCAACCAACTCTAATGTCACTGCTACTTCTTGAGCTTGCATTGGTTTTTCCTTTGAAGAGGAAAGGGTGATGCAGCAGAGTAGAGATAAGTATTTCCCTCAGTTGAGAACCAAGGTATCAATCCAGTAGGAGATACAAGCAAGTATCCAATCTATGCACCTACACAAACAATCAAATACTTGCACCCAACGCGATAAATGGGTTGTCAAGCCCTTCATGGTCACTTACAAAGGTGAGATCTGATAGAGATAGATATAAAAGATCACTAAAACGTAAACAAAATAAAAGTAAATAAATTGCAGCGAGATATTTTTGGGTTTTTTGGTTTATAGATCTGAAAATAAATGATGGAAAATAGACCCCAGGGCATAGGTTTCACTAGATGCTTCTCTCTTGAAGGCAAATAATACAGTGGGTGAACAAATTATTGTCGAGCAATTGATAGAAAAGTGCAAAGTTACGACGGGATCCAAGGCAATGACTATGAATATAGGCATCACGTCCATGTCAAGTAGACCGAAACAATTCTGCATCTACTACTATTACTCCACACATCGACCGCTATCCAGCATGCATCTAGAGTTCATAAGAATGGAGTAACAACGCCTTAAGTAAGATGACATGATGTAGAGGGATAAACTCAAGCAATATGATGAAAACCCCACGTTTTTACCCTTGATGGAAACAATACAAATACGTGCCTCGCTACCCCTACTTTGTCACAGGGTGAGGACACCGCAAGATTGAACCCAAAACCAAGCACCTCTCCTATTTCAAGAAAAACCAATCTAGTTGGCCAGACCAAACCAATAATTCAAAGATAAATACAAAGATATCAAATCATGCATATAAGAATCCAGAGAAGATTCAAATAATATTCATAGATAAACTGATCAAAAATCCACAATTCATCGGATCTCGACAAACGCACCGCAAAAGAAGATTACATCGGATAGATCTCCAAGAACATCGAGGAGAACATGGTATTGAGGATCAAAGAGAGACACAAAGCCATCTAGATACTAGCTATGGACCCTTAGGTCTGTGCTAAACTACTCATGCTTCATCGGAAGGGCAATAGAGTTGATGTAGAAGCCCTCCGTGATCGAATCCCCCTCCAGCAGGGTGCCGCAAAAGGTCCCCAGATGGGATCTCATAGGTACAGGAGGTTACGGTGGCGGAAAAGTATTTTGGTTGACGCTTCTGGTCATTTGGGAATATTTCTGAATTTATTGGCCAAAGATTAGGGTTGGAGGAGTCCCGTGGGGCCCATAAGCCAGGGGGCGCCCCCCTAGGGCATGCCCTGATGGCTTGTGGAGCCCTCGGGACCCTTCTGCCTTCCTTTCCAAGTCCCACGTGTGTCTTCTGGTCCAAGAAAAATCATCGGGAAAGTTTTATTCCGTTTGTACTCCGTTTTAAACATGACATAACACACGAGCGCATGCATGTGGTGGTTTTGTCCTATGACATCACTCGTGTGTGCCTCTCTCTATGGGCCCACGAGGTTGTTGTCGACCAGTTGAACGTACAATGAGAGAGAGATTAATTTGACAAACAAGGATGGTTCTTTTTTGGTTTGTGTTACGCATATGCATGGTAGGAGTATGTACATGTCAAAGAGGGGGCAACATGAATACTCTATATATATGCGTGTCATAACCTCGCTTCATGTGGGGGCTTTCCGGTTCCGGAGGCAGGTGCCACATCAAAGTTGTACAATATATTGGTATTCAAACATCACGCAATACCATGCAGGCGGTGGTTTCCCTACCGGAACTCACTCACATGTGGCGCTTCTATCCCTGGGCATGCGAGGTTGACCTCCATCACTTTGACCCAACGAGAGAGACGTTAATTTGACCATCAAGGAATGATTCTTTTTTGGTTTGTGCTATACAGTAGAAGTACATATATACCACGCATCGAATGGGGGCGTACATATAGCACATACCACACATCTTGAACCTCACGCTCTTTGTGGGGACTTTTTGGTTTCCTATATATGTGGTGCCACATCAAAGTTGTGCATTGCGTATTCAAACATCACATAAACACCTCTTTCGGCCACATGTAGATGGTGTTACGTAGTCCTATATAGGATGATCACTCGCGTGCGACGTACGCTTCACTTCTGTGTTGGGCCCACGAGTTTGTCGTCCATCACTTTGACCCAGCGAGAGAGAGGTACGTTTGACGAACAAGGAGGATTAATTCTTTTAGGGCTGTGTTACTATGTGCATACTATGTGTCCAAGGGGGGGGGGGCGACCAGCATATATATATATATATACTAGGTGTCACATGAACCTCACTCTGTGTGGGGACTTTGTGGTTTCTGAGGCAAATGCAACATCAAAGCTGTGCATTAATTAGGTATTCGAAACATCACAACACACCTCTTCATATATATGTTCTGGCACACGTGCAATCGCGATGTTTGTTGTCCTATATATGGCACTCACTCACGCGGTTATCGATGATACTTCCATCCGTCGGCCCACTTGGTCCATCACTTTCACCGACAGCGCGAGAGAGGTTAACTAATTTGACTTAGAAGGGGATTAATTTTTTGTTTGTCTCATGATATAGATCATGATGTGAGATTACATATATATAATAGTGCATGTGTACACATGAATCCATCCAGCTAGATCAAGGGGGGGCGAGCACATGACATGTCATGAACGACCTCTTGCTCTGTGTGGGGACCTCTATGATTTTCAACGCATGCACCACATGAATGTTGTGCATTGGGTCGGGTATTCAACACATATGCATGCATCACACACCTCCATAAATATGTTCGGGACACATGCATGCAATGGTTGTCTTTGGACACACTCTCACTCGCTTGGTTATGAGCGGCAAGCCTATATATATTTGTGGGCCCGCGTGGACATCCATCATTTCGACCAACAATGAGAAAGGTTACCAGGGTGGATTCTTCTTATTTGCTTGGAGTTACCATATAGTAGGTCAACCATTCCAAGCCTAATTAAGTTTGAGCGCATGCTACGCATCGTGAACCCTCGCTCGGTGTGGGGATTTTACGGTTCCAAAGCATGGTGCCACATCAAATTTGCGCATTGGGTATTCAAACACCACACACACCACTTCCATATACATACTTGGGCCACATGCACAGAGTGGGCTTGTCTTCTTACATAGTACTCCCTCGCGAGGTTATCGGCGGCATGCTAGCCCATTTTGCGGGGCCGTGTGGACATCCATCACTTTGACCAACAACGAGCGGGAGAGATTGTATGACCAAGTTGAATTCTGCTTGGTCTGTGTTATAGTATGTGTTGGTGAGATGCCCTCCCCCCGACGTGTATGTGTGTGGGGGGGCTACTTCGCGCTACCTGCAACCTCCGTGGGATCGGGGAAGTCCGGTTAATTTGCGAGGCACACGTGCCACATCAAAGTTGTGAATGGTAGTTAAATATCACACCACACCCTTTTCATACATATAGTAGGGCCACTCGCATGTGGTTCGTATGTGGTCTCACCCATCTCGTGCCACAAGCACACATTTGTGGGTCGGCACATGGTCCACCTTTGTCGGGAAGCGAAAGGGGAAGTTTAACCATATATATATATATATATATATATATATATATATATATATATATATGATGGACTCCTATAGGTTTTGTGTTACGGTAGGGTGAGATTCCAGACCTAGCTATTTGGGGCATGCATTCGTAGCTAGGATTACCTTACCGCCGACACGAAGTGGGGTTCATAGGGGGTGGCTGACCAATACTGAGATTTTGTGCGACAGGTGCCACATCAAAGTTGTGCATTGGGTATTCGAACATCAAACCACCCTTTTCATACATACATTTGGTCCACATGCAAGTGTGTTCATGTTCTGACCCTCTCCCGCGTTATTCTTTTTGCCAAATTTATAAACAACACATGAGTTGGATGTAGAAACCATCTGTGATTGGGTATGCAACAGACACGGTTCGGTTAGACTACCCGTGTGCCACGCCCATGCCCTGCAGTCACTCACATCAGTACTGTAGATTGGGCTCCACGAGGCTTGCCTCCCAGCCTCGAAAATATCTACTGCCTCATAATCTCGAAAATATCTACCGCCTGGAAGGTTTTAATGTTTGATAGCACACGATTAGTATGTGCGGACCGTGTGTGATGTCTGTTACTCCTGCTCTACTTCAATCTCTTGATTCAAATTTTCAGTAGCCCCGGCATTTTACTCCCACCTCTGCATCCCTCACAATCTCAAAAATATCTGCTCGCCCTTGATTCAAATATTCAGTAGCCCCTCCTTGTTACTCCCGCCTCTGCATCCCTCACAATCTCAAAAATATCTACTCGCCCTTGATTAAAATTTTCAGTTGCCACGGCATTTTACTCCCGCCTCTGCATCCCTCGCAATCTCAAAAAATATCTGCTCGCCCTTGATCCAAATTTTCAATAGCCCCGTGCTACGTCTTGAGCTTGTGTTGGTTTTCCTTGAAGAGGAAAGGGTGATGCAGCAATAGTTGCGTAAGTATTTCCCTCAGTTTTTGAGAACCAAGGTATCAATCCAGTAGGAGGCTCCTCAAAAGTCCCACGCACCTACACAAACAAACAAAGAACTCGCAACCAACGCAATAAAGGGGTTGTCAATCCCTTCATGGCCACTTGCGAAAGTGAGATCTAATAGAGATAGTATGATAAGATAAATATATTTTTGGTATTTTATAATATAGATGCAAAAAGTAAAGATGCAAATAAAAGTAGATTGGAAGCAAATATGATAAGAGATAGACCCGGGGGCCATAGGTTTCACTAGTGGCTTCTCTCAAGATAGCATAAGTATTACGGTGGCTGAACAAATTATTGTCGAGCAATTGATAGAAAAGCGAATAATTATGAGATTATCTAGGCATGATCATGTATATAGGCATCACGTCCGCAACAAGTAGACCGACTCCTGCCTGCATCTACTACTATTACTCCACACATCGACCGACTCCTACCTGCATCTAGAGTATTAAGTTCATAAGAACAGAGTAACGCCTTAAGGAAGATGACATGATGTAGAGGGATAAACTCATGCAATATGATATAAACCCCATCTTGTTATCCTCGATGGCAACAATACAATACACGCCTTGCAACCCTTTCTGTCACTGGGTAAGGACACCGCAAGATTGAACCCAAAGCTAAGCACTTCTCCCATGGCAAGAAAGATCAATCTAGTAGGCCAAACCAAACTGATAATTCGAAGAGACTTGCAAAGATAACTCAATCATACATAAAAGAATTCAGAGGAGATTCAAATATTTCTCATAGATAAATTTGATCATAAACCCACAATTCATTGGATCTCGACAAACACACCGAAAAAAGAGTTTACATCGAATAGATCTCCGCTAGAGAGGGGGAGAACATTGTATTGAGATCCAAAAAGAGAGAAGAAGCCATCTAGCTAATAACTATGGACCCGAAGGTCTGTGGTAAACTACTCACAACTCATCGGAGGGGCTATGGTGTTGATGTAGAAGCCCTCCATGGTCGATTCCCCCTCCGGCAGAGCGCCGACAAAGGCTCCAAGATGGGATCTCGTGGATATAGAAGGTTACAGCGGTGGAAATTGTGTTTCGTTGGCTCCCTGGATGTTTTCTGGGTACGTAGGCTTATATAGGAGGAAGAAGTACGTCGGTGGCCACCCGAGGGGCCCACGAGACAGGGGGCGCGCCCTATAGGGGGGCGTCCTACCCTCTCGTGGCCGCCTCGGTTGCTTCTTGACTTGCACTCCAAGTCCTCTGGGTCACGTTCGTTCCAAAAATCACGCTCCCGAAGGTTTCATTCCGTTTGGACTCCGTTTGATATTCCTTTTCTTCGAAATACTGAAATAGGCAAAAAAACAGCAATACGGGTTGGGCCTCCGGTTAGTAGGTTAGTCCCAAAAATGATATAAATGTGTAAAATAAAGCTCATAAACATCCAAAAGGGGTAATATAATAGCATGGAACAATCAAAAATTACAGATACGTTGAAGACGTATCACCCCGCCTTGTTACTCCTGCCTAGTAAAATTTTCAGTTGACGCGGTATTTCCTCAAACACCACCTTGCCCCCTCCTCCACACACACCACACACTCCCCAAAACCTCCACTCACACAGACATACACCACCCCTCCCTCGCTCTAAACCATTGGTAGGTCGCTGTCACCGCCGCCGTCGCCTCCATCCTCAACCTCTGCATGTGTGCCAGGGAGCTCGAGGAGCCAATGGCCAAAAAGATTTTTATCACGGCCTCTTCTTCCGACGCCGGCGAGGTGGCCGCTGAGGTGTCCCCGTCATCCTCCACGGGCTCTTTATTGATTCGCCGTCGCCGGTCGCCTGATCCGCCCGCCGTCGCGCCCCTACGCCATTTCAATGACTTCCCCGTCCTCCCTCGGGCCCAGCCGGTGATGAGGTCCTACCTCGGGGTCCGGCAGCGACGGTGGGGGACGTGGGCCACCGAGATTACGGATCGGGAGACCCACACCCGCTGGTGGCTCGGTAGCTTCCACACGGCCGAGCTCGCGTCCATGGAGTACAACCGCTGGCAGGTCTGCTACCACGGCGCGGTGACTAGGCTCAATTTCCCCTTCAGCACACGTACGGTCGACCTCGTTCTATCGGAGCCAGTGGTGAGCTCGGCTATGGCGCGGGAGCTCCTCGAGGCCGAGGTCGTCGTCGAGGCCTACATGCAAGAGCTCCGCCGGCAGCACCCAGAGCTCGTGGAGGCGGAGCGGGTGATCTTTGCTAGCGCGGAGGGCGGCGAGGTTATCGTGCTCTCCTCTGATGACGAGGTCGAAGGCGGCGAGGACGGTGGTGCAGAGGGCGTTGAGGTGGGTGGTGAGGACGAGGAGATCGACATCGATGAGTGGAGGAGTGTCTTCCCAACGACCTCGATGACGACACCGGCCCAGACCTGGCTCGTGGCACACCGTACCTGACGAGGAAGGATTGGCTCGACCTCCACTTCGACCGAAAGTAGTTTAGCTTCGTTTAAATTTATGTTTTATGTTCGATTATGCAGAACTATCTATGTTTATGTTTGAATGCATGCTACTTCCGGTTGAACCTGCTTTGAACTTGATCAAATTGAAGTTTACAATGTTATGTTTAGGGGATCGACTAGAAACGGCCAAAAATGGCTGGAGTATATATATCCACTAAGGGTTTTAGTTCGTTAACTTTTACAGGATCTGCTAGAGATGGCCTTATGCCTTGTTTATTTCAGTTCTTCACAATGTGATGCTCTATATGTGCAACTATTTTCCGTGTAGTTCAATTTCATCAATAACAGTTTCAACAATACCACTATGAATTATGATATTTGGTTGCTATTAAGGATATTGCAGTTAACATGCCTTTTCATTTTTTAACAATAACTAGTGTACTTTAGACCTGCACAATACCAGTTTGAATGACTATTTGCTTGTTTTTAAATGTTATGCCTGATGTAGTTAACACACCTTTCCACTTCTTTTTGCTTAACTGGCGTGCTTAAACCTGCACACTGAAGCTATCATTTGTAGATTATGTTGTCTACCATGGATATATTTGGTTGATGTTTAGCCTGTTGTGCTTAACATGCCTTCATATGTACTCATACAGGACAATATTGAGTACAGTGTTGTTTTCCATCGAGGTTAGTTTCATCGCATTGCTTATATGTTATAGCCTGGGGGCTGATAAGGGATTAATCATCGAATCGGACATTTCACTGAATATATCTATAACCCATTTACCAATAGGTTAACTAGGGCCATATTTGATATATCTGAGGCTACATAGCAACATGCATCGTATTAAATGGCTAAATATGCAATTCTAGGCTACATAGCAACAAGGAAGAGTGTTACCTTAATGTTCTGATGATGTCTAGATATACATGTAATAAAATCTTATATAATGGGATGGAGGGCGTACTACATCATTTTGCAATTGTTGTTTAGCTTCTAATATTAACTTGGTGCTTTCAGGTACATATGTCATTTCCAAAGATCACACTTCGGCCCTTTCTGCATATGGGGCAATGAGATATTCATGAACTAGCATCAAGTGAGGAAACTGATATAGATTGTTATTAAAATGGGTCAAAAGATGGCAATCGAACTATTTGTTTACATTTTATGCAAAACAACAATGAATTGCAGGATGGTAAGTAAGAACTCTGTAGCCTTCTTTTTGCTGCCCGTAATGAGTTGTGTTAGATGACAATGTCTGAATCTTTTTTCCTTTGCAGTGGATCCCGAAGCAGTTTACTCAAGATTACCTCTCAAACTACATGATTGGCGACCGGCCATCACAAGGCTTGGACTAGAGTCGTGCATGCCTTCTGCATCCAGGAGAGCACAATAGGGCCATTCCACTTCACCTTGTTCAGCAACCAGAATGTCTGTCATCTCTTTGTTTACCATCTATAATAATACAAGTATAGAACCTTGGTTCATCATTCTTTATTTGGTGCTTATGTAATTCTCGAACATATG
This sequence comes from Triticum aestivum, assembly GCF_018294505.1. Lineage (NCBI taxonomy): Eukaryota > Viridiplantae > Streptophyta > Magnoliopsida > Poales > Poaceae > Triticum > Triticum aestivum. The sequence continues at coordinate 384,851,504 of NC_057813.1, forward strand.
TACCTGTGAATTGAATAATGCATTGGTTGTTTGAACCTGATGGATATGAATAAAGCTATAGCATACTTTCAAGTTCAAATTAGCTACAATTTTAAATAGCAGCAATTAAATTAGGGTGAAATTAGGATGTGCGGGTCATTACGGCGCACACGGTCTATAAAGCATAGCCTGTGTGATATACATCATAATCCGACACGGTTGATGGAGAGGAAACGTGTGTAACAATGCACATAGTTGCCATTTGCAAAGCGTGTGTGATGTCAGACACTATCACAAACAGTGCGGGAAAACTAAATGTGTATGATTGTCTACCTATCATACACGGTTTACAATCATGAACTGTTTGTGATGTACCAGGCATCATAAACGTAGAGCTAGTTTGGTACGTGCCTGGAAAACACCCGTGCCTGGAATGTGCCTGGTTTTAGGTAAAATCACAAAACTCTAACTGTGATGGCAATGCGAGAACAAACAAGTAGGAAGGATGAAACGTTTGGGATGTTCGAGATATCAGAAACGATTATATAGGGACAATTGTATGCATCAAGGCTCCCTATCCCCGACGGTTTCTGGGTCGTGTGGGAAGGACCCCCTATTGCAGTCACTCACTTGGCAACGGTTCCAAATGCCGTCGTGGAAAGGGGTTAAAAACCATTTGTATAGCACCTCGCTGTACCAGTGACTACCAGGTGAGTGAATAATAGCAGAGACCCACCGAATGCAATGATGGGCCGACTCATCCTCGCGCTGCACACAATTATCCAGATCGATAATTGTCAAAGGCTGCTTGCATGTCCCTTGATTTTTTTTGATAAAACGTTCCTTCAACTCTGTCCAGGAGTTTATAGAATTAGGAGGTAATCATTTTAACCATGTACGAGCGGGTCCATCCAACATCATGGTAAAGTATTTGGCACAGACATCATCATTGACATCCATCATCTCCATGGTTAACTCATAACTCTCAATCCAAGCCTCAGGGGGGAGATCAGCTGTGTAGTTAGGTACCTTACAGGGACCCTTAAAATCCTTCGGCAGGCATTCATTACGCAAAGCCGGTACTAAACATGGCACTCCAACTATCCTGGAAATCATCTGAAACCCTATTGAGGCTGAAGGGGTCACCGAAGGCTGCTAATAAGCCCCCTATTGAGCCGCCGCATCCGCCTCACGATGAGGCGGGTTATCTTCATGGGGCGGGTTATGGCGTCGTTCGCTGCTGGAAACCGCAGGCGACTCAACACGCCGGCTGTAACTTCGACTTGGACGAGGGGTCGAGTGAACCCGATCACGATTGTATGAGTAAGCCCTCTGTTGTGCCACAGCCGTTCGGAGGAGTTCTACTGTGTTCCGGGTCTCCACCGCCGCCGCTTACTCGCCCTTGATCGGAATGGCCGCTAGCCAGGTCGCTGCCTCTAACATGTTATCCACCGGGTTAGAAAAGTGCCTTAGCGGTGGCGTCAGAAAATGTTGAGGCGGTGTTTGATTGGGGGGTGGGTTAGGCGCCCGGTCCTCCCTTTGTGTCGGCTCGGGCTGACGAGGTTGAGCCGCCGCCCGGCTTCCAGGCATGTCCGGGTTTAACTGAGGGTTTAACCTCGTATCTGGAGTGCTTGGGCCTACCCCTAGTGTGTTAAACAAATTCATGGGCTCATAATGCAAAGGCAGGCGGGTCTGGTGTCTCCTACGAAGGACCGCATTAGAGGCATCCTGATCCAGACTTAGACGCCAAGCTTCTGTCCTCACGCGCTCTGACTCAGCCGCGATCTGAGCCCATTCCTTTGCAATCCTGATATTCTCTATGCTGACATCCTCCTGGGCCTTAGTGATCTCCTCTTGAATCTTGACAATTTCTGCGTTGCGTTCTGCTTGATTCATGATAATCCCCAAGTGCAGGGAATCATCATAGCAATTCCCAAAGATGGAAGTGATAAGTATGGATGTCGAACCCACAAGGAGCTAAAGGTAAGATCAATATTCTCTCAAGTCCTATCTTCCACTGATACGACTCTACGTACACCGAACATTTGAAACGAGAAATAAAACTACATTGTGGGTATGAAGAGGATAACTTTGCATGATATCGGAGAGCTAAAATATAAAAGTAGGTACTGTTATCATAAAGTTAGAATATATTTCTAAATATTATAAATAGCGAGTGTGGAATAATGATGGGTCGATGTGCAGAATTCTCCTAGGCAATTGTTAACAAGACCGGTAATCACTATTGCAATTTCATATGAGGGAGAGGCATAAGCTAACATACTTTCTCTTCTTGGATCATATGCACTTATGATTGGAACTCTAGAAAGCATCCGCTACTACTAAAGATCATTAAGGTAAAACCCAACCATAGCATTAAAGTATCAAGTCCCCTTTATCCCATACGCAACAACCCCCTTACTCGGGTTTATGCTTTTGTCACTCAAGCAACCCACTATAAGCGAATCATGAACTTATTGCAACACCCTACAACAGGAATCCCTCGCGCTTGTGCGACACAAAGGGCACAATAGGACAACACCGAAATAAAACATACAACTCATACCAACCTAGATCATCAATCAACCCAAAGACAAAGGATATCTACTCAAAACATCATAGGATGGCAACACATCATTGGATCATAATATGTCGCATAAAGCACCATGTTCAAGTAGGGATTACAGCGGGGTGCGGGATAGTGGACCGCGTAAAAGAGATGAGGATGGTTATGGTGATGGTGATGTTGATAAAGACGATCACCGCGACAATGATTCCCCTCCCGATGGCACTCCGGCACCACCGAGAGAGAGGAGGAGAGGTTCTCCCCCTTGTGCTTCCTCCTACATGGCCTCCCCCCTGGATGGGGAGAGGTTCCCCCTCTGGTCCTTGGCCTTCATGGCGATGATGGCCTCTCCGAGATCCTTCCCCATGGCCTCCGGTGATGAATGGCCCCTCCGGCAGGGTACCAGAGAGGGCCTAGATTGATTTCTCGTGGCTACAGAGGCTTGCGGCGGCGGAACTTCTGATCTAGGTTATTTTCTGGAGGTTTGGGTATTTATAGAAGAGGTTGGTGTCGAGGACAAGTCAAGGGGCCCTGCAGGGAGTCCATGAGGCACAGGGGCGCGCCCCAGGGGGGTGGGCACGCCCCGCACCCTCGTGGAGCCCACGGGACTCCCCTCCGGTAGATTTTTGTTCTGGTATTTTTTATATTTTCCCAAAAAAATCTCAGTTGATTTTCAGCACATTCCGAGAACTTTTTTTCTGCACAAAAACACGGTAGTTTTGCTGAAAACAACGTCAGTCCGGGTTAGTTCTAATCAAATCATACCAAAATCATATAAAACTATTGTAAACATGGCATGAATAATTCATAAATTATAGATACGTTGGAGACGTATCAATTCGCCGCAGTAACCTTTGTCGCTAGCAAAGTTGTTAGAGTGACCAAGAGATCTGATAAGACTTGAGCCGGTGGCCTGGCAGAGCCGCTGGCCCCAGTTTTTGCAGCAGCAGTCGATCCAGACGTCATAGCTGCAGTTGCTGATAAATTGAGAGTCGGCCCTGTGCCAGCCATGAAGATAGCAGCCCGGCACAGCGGCTCATAGAGGTCTGGAATACTGTCACCATCGGAATAACCCCCAAGCCCGCTGTCTGGAAGCTGGTAGATTGACTCTGTATCTCCGGTTGAGGACTCATCACCTGAGTCGATGAGAGTCTCTCCTCCAGATACAGAATCTTCTGCGAGATCCGCACCATGTGTGAAACCAACAAAAACATGTTTCTGGACTGATTGAACCCGGGCGGGCCGCGCGCACCGAGCTGGCTCAACGATGTCGGTGCAGATGTCCGGCTTAGGCTCTGATCCGCCAATCTTACCAATGAAGACGTGAATTCCACCGAAGGGGACCCGGTACCCATACTCGATTGAGTCGGCCTCAGGCCCCAGCCATCGTCATTGATGTAGAGCTTCCTGCCAACGGCGTATCCCTTGATCCCTGGGAAGGAGCCCTTCACGAACTTGAAACCACCGTGCGCTGGCCCCACGATGGGCGCCAACTATCGTGGGTTTGTCATGGCAGATGCCCTTGTGAAAGGACTTAGGTGTGGAGCCATCGCAATGTAGGTTAGCTTAAAGGGGTTGAGCGGGATGAGAGACACAATTTTACCTAGGTTCGACCCCTGACCAACGAGGTAAAAGCCTACTTCTTACTTTGTACTATATTGATTGAGTCTCGATTACAAGAGGGTGGAATCGCTTAACCTAGCTCTCGATTGATTGTAACTTGAGTTAACCCGCCGCAGGGTCTCGCCTTTATATACACAAGTCGAGGCCCTGGGCTTACAAGAGTCCAGGTCGGATCATACAACGTGACCGACCCTGGTTCTAAATTGCCCTGCCTTGTTGGGCAAGTCGCCATTGGGCGGCTCACACCTCCAGGTTATGCATCATCTTCGGGTCTTGGGCCTTCAACTGGCACGCCTTGTAAGTCGCCTCCAGTCTCTCAGGTCTTGGCTTCTTGGGCCTACTTAGGCTTTCACTTATGAGTCACCAACAGTGTAACCCGGCCCTTCCTGGGCGGTTCACACCGTGGGGTTATATCCCCAACAATCGACCTCCTGCCATAGTCATGTACCCAAGCGGTACTACTACTGGGTGTCGGATGGTACTACCCCTTCACTACAAAAAAAATACACTTCCGTGATGATACGTGTTTGTCACAGCAGGTCACGTTTTTTGTCATGCATGTACATCCATGACGATATTATGACAGAATCAAGATAGTCATACATGTGCTGTCGTAGAAGTGTTCCATGACATTACCAAAATTATCATCACGGAAGTGTCCACTTCCATGACGTTCAATCGCGCGTCACTGAAGAGCTTTTGTCAAGGGTGACCGATACGTGGCATCCACCATAACAGAACACCGTTAAGCTATCGGGTCCGGTTTTGGATCCGATAACCCGCTAACAGCCCCGACGAATGGGGATTTTCCACGTGTAAAATCAGCATTGGCTGGAGGAAACACGTGTTGGCTCACCGTTGGGACAGATGTCATCCACTCATTGGACTGAAGGCACCTATGATATGTCGACACGTGGCATGGCCCAACAGAGGCCCATTCCTGTGAAAAGGCCGGCCCGTTTGACTTGGTCAAAAGGTGGCGGGCCGGCCCAAAGAAAGCATGTTAACGACATGTTCGCATATAGCCCATTTACAGCCCGCTAACCTAGGGTCCGTTACGACCTATCCGAATTAGGCCCAGTAGCGTCATATGGGCCGTGCAATATGATTCCAGCCCATTTTAAGTTCTGGGCCATGTATGGCCCATGACGTCTTTCGGCCCATATGAGGCCCTTTGTAACTCTTGGCCCATTAATGGCCCATGGTGAAACTGGCCCGTAATGAACAGTGTATCGTTTTATACCCATTAATGGCCCGTTAATCCATTGGGCCGTGTGCAGCCCATGTTATCTTTCCGCCGTCTCAGGGCCCATTTATTCTTGGGCTCATTTCCAGCATTCGGTTACTTACGGCCCGTTACCGCCATTTTCTTCTTGTGGGCCAAATTCAGCTCATAGTTACAGTCGGCCCGTTTGTGGCCCGTTAATACGTTGGGCCGTTTTCATAGCGTCATCAAATACGGCCTATTAACGACGGCCCGTTATGGTCAGCCTATGAACGGACATTCCAACTCTAGCCCGTTTACGGCCATAATGCGGTCTGTTATGGTCCCATGTTTGGCCCATTGTTTCTACGACCCTTAGAAGGCCCATCATTTTTATGGCCCGTAGAAGGCCCATTGTTTCTACGGCCCGTAGAAGGCCCATTGTTTCTACGGCCCGTAGGAGGCCCAGTGTCACTACAGTAAATATGTAGCCCATGGTTATTGTGGCCTAGTTATAAAAAATAGGTTATTGCAGCCACTAGCAAACCGCAGAAAAAGAACTACACTGACTACGAGCAAATAAATAAACAAGACAACAAGGAAATAAATAAGCAATCAACTTACGCTAGGCTATCACGGCTATTACACATATTACATCCACTAGGCATCAAAGTTCGCCACCAGTGCAAATAAACGCGCCGACAAAAGAATATACAAAACCGAGAGCACTTCAGAAGGCACTAGGCCTGGCCAGGTCGGGCCCCCCAAACAGCCGAAGAAGATGAATAGACCTCAATTGTGTCAATGATAGATGCATCACCCGTAGCTGTATGGCATGATGGTGCGCAAGGCAGTCCTCTGACATCTTCATTACATCTTTGACTTCAAGTCGGAGCTGAGCTGAAGCAAGCCTTTCCGCTTTAAGTTGAGACTGAATAAGTCGAACTTATTGAGGAAGGGCCTGCACATAGGTTGTTTCACACCTGCTGGTGAGTAGCTTCAACTCACTGTCTTCATCAAGACAGGACCTTGGGGTCATCTCGCTGTCCTCAAGATGGTTTGGCTCACTATCTTCCCTAAAGTTCTGCCTGGCATAAGAGATACGACTCTGAAAGAGAAACAAGGAGACACGTAATAGGTTTCACAATTGTATAAGCAAATAAATGGATCTGTTCTGCATAAGGAACATGGTTTTACAACTACAATTTGAAACTGGTAGTTGTTGCAAACATCCAATCAGATGTAAACAGCAAAGCAAATAGAAGTGGAGGAAATTATGCCTATCCAAATCTAAACTAGAACAAAGTTTGAAGGCTTGAGAAGGATGAACTTACATTACATGTTAACACGGGCTGGACAAAGCCCTTCTCCATGTTGATGGAAGGATAATTCAACAAATTCCCCAAAGAAAATTCTTTATAAGTGCTGTCATTATTCTACATTTTGCAAAGAGTAAATATAGATCAAATAATATTGGGAGAAACAAAGGATAATGAAGCTCAGGTGTAGACTGATGATACATAATCAAATAGCAATTAATTAAGTACAATGTTACAACGCAAAAGGAAGAGATGTACTGACAAGAGCAATGCAGATCCCAGTATTGTTGTGAGATCGTATGATCCTTTGAGCAAGGAGATTCATCTGAAATTAGTTTTCATACAAGAGAGAAGGTAAGGCAGATGCAGAAATTTAGGAGTTCAAATTTTGAATTGATATCATAGACAGTACCTGACGCTGGGCTCCCAGCAGTTCTAATAGGGGTTTGGCCACTAGAGTAGGGGTAAAGTGTGGTACAGTTGGGCCTGTGTTTTCTGTGGCTGTTGATCTATCTGATTTAACAGGTATCACTACCTTTTCCAAATACCTAGTTTGTACTCCTTGAGGATCTGCACTCACCCTCTTCCTTTTGGACATCTATTACGAAAGAACAACATTTGACTGAAAAAACATAGTGTGACGACACATGGAATAGGTACAGAAAATGGATAGGTATGGCATATACTCATATATTATGCTTAAACTAAGCAGATGGTGTAACAAAGTAGAAGTAATGCAAGAGGTCAGATGCAAAATATGTGCGACCAATACAACCTTGCCAAGTTAGAGCAAGCACATTGATGGGTGAATAAGATAGGCCATCCTCCACCATGCCAAGTTTGTTAGCCAGTGGATTGTTCCGCAATATTCCTCTCGTGTGCCCATTCTCATATTCATTTTGATAATGTTCAATATCTGACATGCATGAAAACATAAAAACAAGTGAGATTTTCTTTGTAATGCAGAAGTGATTCTAATCCAATACTGCCTCCTTATAAACCCCTTTGTGCTATCTCTGAAATTCTTTTAAGAGATGCCATGCATGCTGTAATTTGGTGTGTGTATTAATATAATGTGGCCTACTACTCAAAATATGAGAGCTCCAGAAGTGATGACACTTCGCAGATGACAGCTTAAACGGATAGTAAAGAAGAACAAGTCGACCTGACCTGACAGATTCAAAATATACTAAGGGAGAACAACTCGACCTGACCAGTCGGCCGCAAGAGAAGAGGATCATCTTAAAGAAGAGCAGAAGAGCAAGCAGATTGAAGATATTACAAGTCTTTCAATACAATGTCAGTTGGCCACCCATGATGAACCAGAGCGCACAGAGAAATACTATTCTTTCCGGTCTCTCCATATGTGGCTCACATGCATTTCGAAACTAAAGTAGGAACATTTAGCTAACCAATTAAACATCTCTTAGTTTTACTAATATCGGCATAATATCATATATGAATTTGTACAACTAAGCTTGTTTAGCTCGATGTGTGGAGCAGTGCTATTACGACATGAACCACGTACGCTGATTGTGGTCATCATAAAATGGGGAAACCATAAGCATGATGAGTACAGTGTTGACTGTGGCAGTGGGATGGCAGATCTGAAGCTGCAAACCGCGCAAAGGGTAGGTAGCAACCGATGTTTGCTTTGAAATAACAACTAAGATTTGGTATGGACAAGAAAGTACAGTCAACAAGTGATAAAGAAATGCAATTCTGTTGTCTCTCTATATGTCGCGACATGCATTTGGAAACTCAAGTGGGACCTTTAGCTAACTAATTAAATGTGTCTGTTAACTAATATCAGTATCATATCACAATAATATTTGAACAACTAAGCTTTCAAATTCTGAGTGTTGTGTTGTTTAGCTTGAAGGGTGGAGTAATGCTAGTACGACAAAAAGCACCTATGCAGATCATAGTAGAGTAGATAAAAGGGGAAACCCCTAAGCATCAAGAGAAAATTCAGGAAAGTGGAACTAGCTTGACCAGTGGGTGGCGCAAATGCTTTTCGAAACGAATATAGGAACATTAGGTGACCAATTAAAGATTCTCTATTTTAGTGATATGAGCATCATATCAAATTCGTATTTCAACACGTAAGCTTTGGGTTGAGGTCTTGAGGAGCAGTGCTAGCACGACACGAAGCACCTACGATGATGGTAGTGAATATAAAGGGGGGAAACCATAAGCTTTATGAGTATAGTGCCCGTGCCATGGCGGATCTGAAGGTGCAAACCGGACAAAGCTACTTCGCAACCAATGTTTGCTTTCAACTAGCCACTACGATTTGGTACGAACAAGAAAAGTACAGTAAACAAATTACGATATATTTTCCGGGTGAGATCAATGACTTAAGCACATATGGAAGAGCATCATCTCTCTTGCGACATTGTGTAGGCCTCTGCTGATACGTTGTGGTTGCTGCGGGTGCGATGGCTGTCGGTGGCGGGGAAGAAGACTTTAGACGACAGACGGCCGGGTAGGGGGATAAATCCTATTGCCATGGACGAGGCGGTCGTAGGAGCGGCAACGACAAGGTGGACGATGGCGCCGATGAAGCGAGAGGATGCGATGAAAGGATCCTAGTCCAGCGCCGTGGATGAGAGGCGGCCATCTCTTGCAGTGGACGACGGGGTAGGGGTAGCGGCTCTGGCAAGGTGGAGGATGGGGTGGCGGACGGAGGAGGCTGGCAGCAGTGAGGAGGTTGTCATGGCGCCGATGGTGTATGAATGGGGAAATGGAGGGGAGGGGGGTCTCAAACTTTGGGCGCACTTCTCTGAAATGTTCGAAAGTTACGAACTTATCCCCCGTTTAAAATTTCAGACATCGCGTCGGTTGGGGATAGGACGGTAATCTCGCATGTCCCAAATATTTGCTGGTAACTATTTCGGGCGAGAAGAGGGTGTTTTGTCGCCCATGGCTGGCGCCCACGGTATATGAATGGGGCTGACAGGTAGCGCGGTTGTGTCACGTCTGAGGAAAGTTACACATCTGCCCCTATTTAAAATATTAGCCTACATCGATTTCGGACGAGGAGAGTTTGTTTTGCCACCCACCGTGTATGAATGGGGAAATGGAGGAAGAGACACATGTCTTTCGGACGAGCTTGAATCAAATGTGTTTTGCCGCCCACGTTTGGTGCCCACCGTGTCTGAATAGGCTTAGAGGCCGTCGTGTCACGTCTGGTTGAAGTTACTAGTCTACCCCTATCGGCAGTAGTGTAAATTCGGTCGATAAGGATGTCAAGTGTCAAGGGTAGACAGTAATTTCCATCTCGCAAACACTTGCTTCGGGCAGCCCACAAATTATAGTGGGTGTTTAGCCGCTTAGTTAAAAACTTGGGAGAATTAGCATTCATGTTTGCCCTGGGCCCTGGCAAACTAAATTCAAATCCAATTTGTATTCGATTACGAATATCCACAGATAATTCTACGTTTTGTTATTTATTTCTTCAAAACCACAACAAAGATTTATTCCACCTTTATATATGATTATGATTTAGAAATGTCGTGATAATTCAGTAGGTTGGATATACTCTGAGTCAAATAGTTATTTCATCCAATACAATATGCTCACATGAAAAACAGTTCACCTTATGCCAATCATACAAGTACTGAGGATTACCTCGCCTAAAAAATTTGGATCATTACAACATATGGACAACATAGGGGGTCTTGCAACATAATCCATTCAAAGACATGACACAACATGCAAGTACAATAATCTAATGACAATTTCAACTGGTATCTAAAGAAGAACCGGGATTACCCCGGGCTTAAGATAGCAGAAATAGCAGGACCTCCTCCGTCTTCAAATGCAACATTCTTACTTCCTCAAATTCTTGGGTTGCTTGCATAATGCGTGCTGCTAATTCCATAATTTCCAGCCTCAAGATAAAGATTACCTCATTCATGGCAGCCACACCATCTCTTTCTGCCTCTAGTAGAGCCTCAAGCACTATAATATATGTGCTTAGACTGCTCTACGACGGTGTTGCCTCTGAACTGCCACCATCTGGTAACATGGATGGCGCACTGCTTCCACAAATAGTTCTGGGGTTGTACATTGTGTCCTAGTGTGAACGACATCGTGAAAGGTTTCTGCTGGACATAAGTAAGAGATAGTTATTGTTTGATCTAGGCAGTAAGCTTACATGGTAAACGACATACGAATTATTGCCGAGCATGGCAAGCTATATTTAAATGGTTCGAAGCAGCATCAGCCGAAAAGAAATTAAAATGGTAAGATGAAACTAGGGATGTAAGTGGCAAATAAACGACATCCACCAGTCCCATCTAGTTAGTTTTTGCTAGCTCCCTAGTTTATTTTCCTCAAAAAAACTCTTTTGAACTATCATACTACTAGTGGACTTTAATTGGGATTAAACGGGACCCAGTTGACATCCCTAGTTGAAAGGGAGTGTACCACCGCTATATTTAAGTTGCCAAGGCATCTAAGCAGTTAAAATAATCTGAGAAAGCACTTAACAGTGTGACCTCATATAAACTAGGAAGACAGTCTTGTGATGAAGTTGAGAGGAAAAGTTAGGGACTCAAATGAACTAGGCATGCATTTCTTTACAATAGTACAACATGCACTGCTGACATATTGGCCAACTCAGGTATAGCATAACAACAAACAAGCACTCGAATCAAGCAATACAACAAAGCAGACAACTGAACTATTTGTATTTGGTAGGATTACAGGTTGAGGGCACAAGCCAAGAAAGCAGCCCACTCGCATTACATTTCACATGTACTAAAACACACTGGCTTACCATATGTTGCTGTGAAGCCTCGCTGCTGTTGCAATGTTCTTTGAAGATATCGTCAGCATCCCGCGGTTGCAAATCTAGTGGTTGTAGTTTATTCTGCACCCTCTATTTAGGTAAAATTAATTTTAATCGCATGCACTGGTCCGAATTGATCATCAATGGTTCATCTAAACTAATGAAAGAAGGGTGTGTGCATACACGACAATATATCTGCTTCCCTCTATTTTTATGCTTGTTCGAGGTGCCAGCCCCAAAAGAAAAAATATTTTGCTTGATGGGGTTGGCAGCTCCATAATTAATAGAAGCATCAATTTAGTCATGCAACTTGGGAAGATCAAGAACACACAAACAAGTAACGAACAGAGGCTCGAAGCAGTGATGTAATAGCTAGCATCAGAAAATATAGGGTAAAACAAACAAAAAACAGCGGAACCACATGCTAGTTTGCTGACGTGTAATTAAGCATAGAGAACATTAAGCAGTCTGATGGAACCAACAGGTGGCATCAGAACAACACCATTATCATAAATATAGCATTCAAGAAGTAAAATAGTAGGCAGTGATATCTAGGAAGTACAGTAATACTTAGGATAAAACTAAAGCATATTAACTATATGTGCACTGGTATGTAATTTAGCACATGTAACATGTTCACTGCCAGAAGTATGGCCCTACAGGTGCAAGCAGAATAACGCGTCTCATGAAAAACTGAATGATGCCCTGAAGAAATTCAAAGGTGCGGTGCTTATGCTAGGAAAGTGAACGTAGGCGCCGGTCGTTGGATAATAGTACCTGATTCTCGGTGGCGTATGGGTATCGTTGTCATACTTGATAGCTAAGGATCATCGATGGTGCTCGTGTTGCGTTTGAGTTTGGGCCGGCTGTCACCGTCGCTGAAGCGGCTCCGGTGCTACGGTTGCGGCACCTGTCGACATACAAGAAAGCTCATATGTGGTAAGTGAACAGTTGCACGATAAAGAGAAAAACCAAAGGAGTACAAACTGAAATAACCTAATGAGGTTGCGCGTCGGTAAAGCAGGGCCGGTGGAGTTGAATATGGCGTGCGTGGAGCGGGTCCGGTGTAGTGGACGAAGGCTTCGGCAGGCGCATTTTACAGTGCTTTCAATGAGGCGGATCTGTTGCGGCGGACGAGGGCTTGTATGAAGGGCCAGCGAAGGGGCGGATGAGGGAGTCAGTGAAGGGCCTACACTATGGTGGACGAGGGTGCCGGTTAAGCAGATCCAGTGTGGTGGACCATGATGGCGGTCAAAGAGATCTGGAGCGGTGGACAAGCCAGTCGCTGAAGCGGCTCCGGTGAAGTCGTGAGTTGGCAGTTGGGGGTTCCAAGGTGCGGAAGGTAGATCCGGTGGGGTGTGAGGTCCACCGATGCGGCGGAGGACTAGATTCTGCGGCTTGCTGTGGTTGGGGGTCGGGGAGGGGAAGGGGAGGGGCTCTGGGGAAGAATGTTGGGGGCAAAGAGGGGAAAACAATGGAGTTACCAAAACAGCCCTTTTTCGTTCATGTGGCCGGGGTAAAACAGGAATATCGCAGGACTAAACTTTCGGGCGCAAGATATTTCGATGTGAACGGGGAGTTTGAAAGCTTTTGGCGCCTGAAATAATATTCTGCTCTTGTACGGCCGACTATGATGTCATGGCCAAGAATTTGTTTGTTTTGCACGCAAAAAAAAGTGCAAGTTTTGAAAATCAATGTCTCCAACTCGAAACTTAGATTGTCCATTCAATTCAAATATGGATCATTGAGCTACTACAAGCAAATACCATCATACAGTCCAATTCAAATGAAATTCCAAATGTATTTATCCTAAATATGATGACAAAAGCAAAAATGTGTATGTGTATGAATAAAGTGGATGATTATAAAGTTTGAACATGCCTGTATGTGTATATCTCTAGGTTTGATATATGAATTTGAAATCACGAAATCCTGGCTTAAAAAATGTACCTCCATTTAAATGAATTACAAAAGCTAATGATGGAGTCGAATTCCAAAATTCCAATCATAGGTTTGTAATTTTGGTACATCAAGGTATATCGCGCATGTTCAAAAGTATCGTTATCTCATAGTCCAAACTGTGAAACAAATTGATCAACCATGACTATATCTCAATTACGCTAAAGTCCCTCAAATACAGACACCACACTCTTTATCTGAA